>NW_015506130.1:8191-41383 GCF_001515645.1 Sinocyclocheilus grahami | reverse complement strand
TCGTGTTCATGTTCTATTTATTACAAACTCAATTTATGAATGTGTCATTGTTAACTATAATTAATTACAGTACAGGTATTTCATAAATCATCCCTTATTCCTATTAAACATAGAGTCTTAATTATTATCCAACTTCCCTAACAAACCCCTTTGGCCTATAACCTAACATAATCTTCAACTGAACAAAGTACACAGATTAGATACATTCATCTTTTTAAAAAAAAGTCAAATAAAATATATTTATATCACACTATCCGATTTTTAACCAAATACTTGGATAGCATGCTTTTCGTCCTCTTGAAAAATTACACGCATGCGCAGTATCATCAGCTCATCGGTTCTCAAATCGGACGTGTCCGAAAGAAACGGTTCTCGGTTCAGTGTACTGGTGATCCGAAAACCGATGCAACCGCTCCAGCAGTGGGCTTGTATGTTCGTTATCCGGCTGCTCTGCTCGTGTTCAACTTCAGTTCTCTCTTCACAGCAGTTCAGTCAGTGTACTGTTTGAGTAAATCAATTAATCCGGGATATTGGTTTATTTCGACTCAGAGGGAGTGTCAGCCATGTTAAAAAAGTGAATAATGTAAGTAATTTGTGGATTAATGCTTACTGCAGACGCGAACCGTTTCAAATGATTCAGCCCGATTTGGTGAACTGGTTCAACCGGTTCACTAAGAAAGTTCACGGAGTGGATGAAGCAAGAAAGAAAGAAAGAAAGAAAGAGAGTTCACGGAGTGGATGAAGCAAAACTAACGCTTTCCATTGGAAACCCTTATTAGTTATTACTAATGTAACGTTACACACCCAGACAGGACCAGTTAGACCCGCAGAGCGCTAACTTTTCTTCTTCCCCTCAGTAGTCAGGTGAGGTGACTCAGACATTTTTTTTTCATTTATCAAACGCCACCCACAGCAGGAAACGGTAAAAAAAGAAGCTTATTAGTAAATTCTCCAGACCGGTTTTCATCTGCCACTGATACGAAAACAGTATTACAGCAAGTTCTCAAACTTGACCGTCAGGTTTGACCAGACAGGTAACGTATCTTCCACCTGTAGTAAGATTTACATCACATTTTCGCTCAGTAGCAAATCCATCAAATCTTATTTCTTAACATACAGCCCGCTAACACGTTTAAATGTGCAGTTATATTCGCGCAAAAGACGTAACTAATTAAATATATATATTGTATGGCAAGCCAACAGGGTCAGAATTATGCCAAAGATGAATCGCGTTGACATCCAAAATGCTGTATTTGGCATCGTTTAAAAAGGTATTAGTGACGTCAAACATGTTAGTACAATTTGTCTGACAAACTTTATTTTTAGTAGTGCTGTCAAACGATTAATCGCATCCAAAATACGTTTTTGTTTACATGTGTGTACTGTGCACACATGCATGTATATATTTAAGAAAAATATATACATGCATGTGTATGTATATATTTAAGAAAAATGCTTTATATATATATATGTAATTTTTTTTTAATTATATACATGTATGTGTATTTATATAGTATATACCTCATAAATATACACAGCACACCCATTTATTGGCTGCATCCGAAAGCTGTAAAAAGCTGCCTTCGGAGGATGCATTCCAAGGTAGGAAGGCATCACGGCACGTCTGAATCCAAAGTTAGCTTCACTTCCTGTCTCATGAGATACCTTCATCTGATCGATTTTTGAAGGCAGCATAGATGTATCTTTCGCTGTCTTTGATATCCCACCATCCCCTGCGTTCCATTTCATGATGGTTCAGCTAAAAACTAAAGATGCGTAAAAATCTGAAAGTTGCGTTTGGCGGTCAGTTTGTGTGTAAATGTATATTTCTGACTAACTTTTTGCACTTTTGCAAAGTTGTAGCGAGAAATCAGTATTATAGTAATTAAATATTTTAGTTATCACCCAAACGGTTCTATTTTGTTGTAGATCATTAACCGTTAACGCTGCCTGCGAAGTCATTGCCTGATAGGGCAGCAAGTCAGCTGCTTAAGCTTTCAGACGCAGCCAATATGCAAACTATTTTTTTTATTTTGGATGCAATTATTCGTGATTAATCGTTTGACAGCACTAATTTTTAGGGTAGGCGATTTCAGAGAGGCTAGCAATAGCAAGTTAGTGTCTTAATTAATTTGCTTGGAGCACACACATTCTTCTTTGAAGCTCTTACCAAGAGGAATAGACAGAAACCAGCTGTCAGTTGGTGTACAGTACGTGTTTGAGGAAGGTTTCGTGATACACTTGAATGGAATTCCTGGCAGGAGTCCATCATAAGCTTACTCAGAGAGGGATGAGTTCACTGTAGGAACAAATGTGTTCAAAAAACCAGAATGGTGATCACAGACATATGACACCATTTCTATTAAAGGTGGTTTAATGTTGACATACGCAACCACGAAATGGCTAAATTGTGAGAAATCGTTGCAAAATTACAAAGATCTGAAACAGACTACAAATATCCTTTAAAAAGGTCAACTAATAAAACATACAGCCAGCTTTGGCATGACCACATGCCAAAAAATATACTTTTTTTGTTTGTTTGTTTTCATGAATATACATTTTTACATTCCATTTGAGAATTTCAGAATTGCTCTCAACTGTGAGCTGCCCTCCAAAATGATAATCTTACCATTCATATATATGTGTACAACCATTGTCATAACATACAGCAGATCCAAATGGCTAATATTCTAAAAATACAGTATAAAACTATAACTTACATTTCCTTTGATGATTAGAGTACAAGGATACTTTTATAAAGATGAAATTCTCAAAAGATCAATTAAATCGCAGCTTTCTCTCATTTTGCCTTGATGAAATTCAAGTTCATTTATCTGTGCTCTTGGCCAAGATCTTTTTTTAATCCAATAAAATGGGTAGAACAACATTTGGCAGGAATGCTTTGGTAGGTTTTCTGTACCTGATAGTTATTGTTTGGAAGCCCTGTAAATAATTTAAGGCATTAAAGGGAATACAAGAAAATAATTCAAGAGAACTCCCCTTGAGCTTGCTCGTCTTGTCAGATGCTCCTATTATGGAGTGAAGAATTTGTAATTTTATGTCTTGGTCGGGTTCAGTTCTTCAGTTGTGTGTCGAAAACCCCCAAATCTGAAGATAGTAGGCACGTTTTAGCTTTTAAACGCAGAGAAAATGTGTGGAAAATGGAGAGGGAAGCTGCAGTTGATCCTGTTGAATCCTCAAGTTTTTAATGGTCACCAATCAATGTCCCAGTGCTCCGACAATAAAAAGATGCCACATTGGGCTACCAAGACTCAACCACTTCATTCTTGTTTCTTAAAACAGGTTATTGCCAATCCCTTAAATGGCACAATAAGAGCATAGACGGAAAGCAGTTTCTTTTCCAATGTGTCCTACAGAGAGGGAGTTGTTCGGTTGGTTCAGTGTTGAGCATGTTTGAACAGGGTTCATGAGGATCTGGGTTAACACCAGTCAGCTATGTAGTCAAAGTCTGCAAACATCTCCTGCTCGCTGACTGTCAGAACCCTCGGCTCACGAGGTGGAGTCAATATCGGTGCCTCTGAGGTGAATTCATCGTCAAAGTTACTAACATCTTCACGGCCTTTGATAGTCGGCAAAAATGGAGGCCGGGTCTTCTTTGCCAGCAGTGCTGCCCAATCCATATTCTGAGGAAGAATAAACAAACGTGTGGTAAGGAGATTTTCAGTGACATTTGAAAATAAAAAAACAGGTTAAACAGATGGCCTACTCTGAAAAACGGATGCCTCTTTACTTCCTCTGCATCTCCTTCCCCAGCGCCAAGGCGCCGCTCTGGATTTCTCCTTAACAACTGGATAAGAAAGAATGTTTAAAGCTTATAAACATACTTGGCTGGTCAATTAAATGGAGAATATAAAAGTGCCAAAAACGAAGAGTCTTTTCTAATAAAGCTGTGTTGTGATTTTAAGGATTGCCTTAAACAATAAAATGAGCTGTAGTCTAGGAAAATTGGTTTAACTGTAGCAGGACACATCCAAACATACCCTTCTCATTATGGAAATGGCTTCTGTGGAGAGGAACCTTGGATAGCGAACTTCATCATTAACAATACTGTCAAACACCTCCTCTTCATCATCACCAGGGAATGGGGACTGTAGTTAAAATAATATTAAGAATATTTAAGATAATGAAGTACTGGAAAAAAATGTCTATTCAAATTCTAATTATTGTAGTTAATAATTATTTAATGTGCAATTAGTGTAACTAAATTATGCAATTGCTAATTATGCATTTAAAAATACACACAATTCTTTGTGCCCTCTGACCTGTATGTATATTCACAATTTAAGACTGAAGTATCACATTTGTGTTTTTTTTTTAGTTTGCAACCACCACAAGCAACACACCTAACCACATTGAGAACGGCTCACATGCGATGCAGTCTTGCTTTAAAAAAAAAAAAAAAACAGTTGGATGGACTGCAACAAAATGGAACAGAATGCAAGAAACCTAAAAAGACGTTTTGCAAAGTTTGAACTGATTGACACACTGTGTTAAAAACATGGTGCCCATAGAGCGAGACGCTAAAAAACAGTGAGACGTCAAATAGCACAGATGGAATGTCTGAACAAGTTCTGTGCGAACGGTCCATTGGTCTACATCAGGCAGGTTGACAAACTCTGTTGCATGGATTGCTGTGGACTGTAAACCAGTGACAGACTTTGGTTCAATTATTCAGAAATACTAACAGTTCTCAAGTCACTAAAATTCTCAAGTTACATTTTATGACTTTTTAAAGATTTACTCATCTGAAGCAATAATGTAATATATAAATTCTTTTAAATCACGCACATTAACGTAAATAATCTTTTTAGGGGTCAAGCAATTAATTTAATTTACTGTGATATGATATATTTAATTAGTTTTTTTTTTAAAAACCAACCGACAGTACAAGTTAACATGAACATTAATTAAGGATCAATCAAGTATCCTTCCATCTATCATACCTCTCCAACCAACATCTCAAAGATGAGAACTCCCAGACCCCACCAGTCCACCGCTCTTGTGTACGACGTCTCAGTTAAAACTTCTGGTGCTAAGAACTCAGGAGTGCCACAGAACGTACTAGTGCGATCTCTGAAGCCCATTCCTACATGATTGGAAATGGAATGAGTTACACCCACATTACTGACAACGCATAAATCACACAAAGATAAGTAACATTAGTAATAAAAATACATTATATCTACCTTCTTTGCAGAGACCAAAATCTGCAATCTTGACATATCCCTCAGTATCCAGCAAAAGGTTATCTAGCTTCAAATCCCTGCAGAATAAAGTTCATGACAGTCACATGTGGTTCATAAAACGTTCATGAAGCCTTCTGTTTTTACATCCAGGACTGACACTTACCTGTATACTATTTTATGGTCATGCAGAAATTGCAGCCCCAAGACTACACAAGCAGCATAAAAACTAAGGACATAAAAACAAGTCATTTCAGATGGAAATCCAATTTTTGGCTTTTTAAGTGGGAAACGATCATATCAAAGTGACAGCAGCAGTAGTAAATTCAGTCACTCACACAGAGCGCAGTTCAGAGAACACGTCTGCATGAATGTGCATCATCAGGTCTCCTCCTGCTGCGTACTCCATGACGAAACACACATGCTCCTTGGTCTGGAAACAAGCGAAGAGGTTCACCAGGAACGGATGCCGAACACTGTTCACTGTCTCAAAGATCCTCTTCTCACACATGAGGCTGTGGATAGATATTAATATGAAGCATAAATGGATAGTTGACAAAACACGTCCATTAACATACATTTCTTTCTTTCTGGTTAAGATTTAGATGAGACATACTTACTTTAGGTGCTATATTTAAGATTTTCTACATCATATTGTCATTCAGTGAGACGAATGCTTTTTTTTAATTTATTTTTTTAATAAGTAGAATCATTCCATTTAGTCTGTCAATTAACATGGCCACATTAACTGCATGCATAGTAATTATAACAGAATATATGTTTCAAATTGAATGTTGCCAAATGGAATGTTGGAATGTCAATTGGCCAAATGCATATAATGTTGACTATCTGTGACTACTGATAATGTATGCACATTTCTATATAGGTTATATATACAGTAGTCAACATTTGAAGTGGATTATCCTAAAACCAAAACAATCCCCGTTCTTGTCTTCGGACAACTTTGATGAACTTTTTTGATCCACTTCAAATGTTGACTACAATATATATATAAAAAAGTTTGAATTTCATTTTTTAATTGTAGCCTCTTTATTAGAAAGATAAGACATGAGAGAAAATCATTGAGGAGAAAATGGAACACTGGAAATCAGGAAATTACAAGTTACAGCAAGTTAGAAAGCTGTTAGCATGAGGACTTACAGTGTCAATCTAAATAAGTTAATCTAAAATCAATTACTGACAACAAATATACATATACATTTATATTAATAAATAAAATTCTTTAAAATTTTACACACTGCCAACTAAAACGTTATTTAAATGGCATTTAAGTAAAATGGACTAAAATGAATGAATGTGACGTGCTAAAATACTAACTACACTTTATAAAAAGACAAAAATTGTAAAAACACTCTGTATGGTGGCTCCAACGTGTCTATAGAGTACAACTCTGACTCTTTGGTCTTAATAATAACAGGAAATAAAACAGGAGCAGAACAGTCCCCACTGTATACGATATCTGATGCCTCTACAAATGCTTCAAGCATCGTCATAAGTTGTACATTTATCTGATTTAAACACACATAGATAGCCTTTACCTGTCCACTTCATCCCTTGCAACAATGTCACCTTTCTTCAAAGCTTTAATGGCAAACATTTCTCCAGTGGTCTTGTACTCCGTAAGTAAAACCTGTTGAATAATTAAAGAGATGAAACTGTCTGCAGGAATCACATCACAAGGTGGCAGCATGTAGAGATAATCCTCAATATTATTACACAAATGGTTAATGTACTGTACATTTATGGCGCAATTGAAAATTTTACACAGCTTGCCTTATTGCATATGTGAAAGCAAGTGTCAGTTTACCTTTCCAAAGTGGCCACGCCCCAGAACAGCGACACATTTGAAGTCTGTCAAACTGAATTGAACTTCCTCTTCTTCCCTAAATGCATGACCGCACACTTTGAGCATTTGAATACCATTAATGTATGCATGTTTATATGTAGCCGTGATGTCAGTTATCCAAAAAATGGGGAACAAACTACCTTATTTCAGTTTTTTGTTGAACTTCGGTCAGTTCTAGGTCAGGCTGCTCATTTTCAACCAGACTGTCATAATCTGGTTTAGCTACTGTGTTGTTCAGGAATTCAAAGGTCGCTAGGGCATCCTGTAGGCGAGAGGCATTTAAGAGTCAGTACTGCAAGAGAACTCGCCTTATTAATAATACTTGCCTCAAAGGGACAGTTCAGACAAAAATTAAGATTCTGTCATCATATTGTTCCAAATCCATAAGAATGATTGTTGCCCATCAAACACAGAAAGACATGTAGGGCAGGATGTTCAAGCTGTTCTTTAATATACAATCTAAGTGAATGGTGACCAGAGGTAGTCAAGGACCAAAATATGACACCATTTAAATACCATCTACTTGTGCACTAAATTCCAAGTCATATGATTGCAAACATTTGCTTTATAATCTTATTAATGTGATTACTTAAACACACATAGACAGCATTTTTCTAAAAGACAAAATACAGTCTCACACTAGAGTTCCCAGCACTTACATATTATTGCCCTTTTGTTGGTATTGTCCTCATTAGTACGGTAAGTCGCTTTGGATAAAAGTGCCTGCTAAATGACTAAACGTAATATAACATAAATGTAATGTGATTATTTTATTGAATATGCCAGTGGTTCTCAACCTTTCTTTATTTACAGGTACTAGGAGTGTCCATAGATTTAAATAAGTAACTAAAACAATTATAAATAAAATGTCAGCATTCCAGAGGTTTTAAGGTTCTTCTAAACAACCTTAAACCAATAGGTTTTTTTAACCAATGAATGTACACGACTCTTTCCTGTCATTAGTGATACTGGATAATGAAAATGATTTTTAAAGATCTTTTCTCACCATTTCTTCCCAATCAAATATTTTAGGGATTAGCATAACTATTAAAAGTGCATATCTGTGTTTTAGGATTTTTCTGTGACTTCTTCAGGCAAAGAAAGCACACATTACAGATGAGATCTCTAGAAATATCCAAAAGTTGTTTAGTTGCTTTTTTAAAGCTTGTTTTGTCTTATTTTAAATAGTTTGAACTCATCTTGAGGCCCCCTTGGAAGTTTGCCAAGGCCCCTAGTGGTTCTCAGTACCCTGGTTGAGAACCACTGGAATATACACATAATATTCAAATTGAGCAGCTCACATTCACACATTATCTGTTAAAATACAGAACCAACAACATTTGAAATAATTGACATCAAACTTCATATGAAACAACTTGGCATGCCATATTTAAATAAATGTGAAGGTTAATGAGATTTCTCAAATCTCTTACACCTTCATGTGTATTTAAATAATCTGCTGCCAAGATTATCAGTAAATAATGACTTAAATGTATTTTCCTCACCCAAAGCTTTCCACCCCATTTTCATCCCATCCCCTTTCATTGTATAGAAAAGAATGGTATCAGCATTTAGCTAAACTTTTCCTTTTGTGTTCCACAGGAAAAAAAAAGTCAGATGGGTCTGGATCAACAAGAGTGAACCATGATATCTTTCAGTTCTGGGTGAACTATTCCTTTAATGCAAACACCCCATTACCTGCACCTCTTTTCCATCTGCGATCTTATCTGGTGATACATTTTCCTCTATCTCGATGGAGTGCCGTTTTGAGGAAGGGGTGACTGGTTTGTCAAAGTCTAATTTGGTCACAGTGGGGTCGCTGAAGGAGAGAAGACAAATCATAAAATATCTGGGGTCTGGAAATGTACAAAATAGCTACATTATGGAATGCAAACACTGGGATATGGAGAAGGAATGTTAAGTCATTTCATTATCTAAATATAGTGCACCAATTATGTTTCCAGACAGATTAGTCATTGTTTATCAAAGACTGTGGAATAATTTGAGGGCTTTCTGCTTTTTTTTTTAGGAGACGAGTCTTTGTGGTTGAGCTGGAATGAATTGGTACACATATGTACCTGGGTAGGGAGTGGGCGTCTGGGTGGCCGATGGGTACTGTTTCAGAGCTCAATGCTGAGCCCAGATCAGCCTGAGGACTGAATGAGGTATTGACTGACGGAATGGCTCTTCTCACCAATCTGCCCCAGGTGGCGATGTTAATGTTCATCTGAGGGGCACGCAGGAACGTTTTACCTGAGAGGAACAAGGTTTATGTATGAGATGAAGAAAGCAGAAGCAAACTTCTGAACAGCAGATAATATTAGTTCCTAGTGTGCTGTTTATGTAGGCACTCTATTAATGCACTGTAGACACAGTTGTTCCAAAAGGTCTAAGATACCTTATTTTAGCAAAATTATGAGACAAGATAGCATTTATCCTTCATGGACAATGCAATCCCAGAATGCTCTGTGACAAGCTCAATGAGAAAGCAAATCCAGGATGGCTGAATATTTGTGAAAGACTGTTCTACATTATCTTTCTCAACAAGGAGCTGGTAGCATCATTGTTTCTAAAGGAATTAAATCCACAGCTTCACTGTTAATAGAGAAACGCGGCAAAACGGTGGTAATTCATACATACACAGCCTCTCTCTCTCTCTATCTGTGTCGTAAATGAACAGTTGATGAATCACACTTTTCTGAGAATAGACTTGAAGTGGAGATCGCTAAACTGCAAGCTAACCGCTATTTTCAGAAAGCAAGCGCGTTTATCCACAGTGAAGAGAAAGCGCGTGCACATGGTTGCCAGGTTGACAAAGATAAGTAGCACACTTAGCAGATATTTCCGTATTGCGCAAGTGTAAAGCTCTGTTTTGGGGTTTACGTCTCTTTATATCAGGCAACCCAGTTGTGTTCCTCTGCGGCCAGATTATTAACAGATGCTCTATTCATTCTTTTTTAGAAACCTTGCACTTTTCTACTCAATTTTAAACGTGGTCCACTGCTGCACACGTGCCACAATATCGATACAGGGCCAGCTATATCGATACTCATATCGTCAAATCTCTGTGACGATACATTGTCGTATCGATATTTTGAACACAGCACTAGTTCACACCAGGATGAATATTCTGTTGGATAGAACAGTGTGATAAACATATTGCTACTTTTCTGTGTGCCACCGACTGTCAGAAACTTAATTTACATGTTCATTCAGCCCGTTTGTAGCTTTTTTTCCCGCATTGCTCTGAACAGACAAATCACATGCAAAAACCAGACCAAATTTACGTGCCAAAACATGTGTTGACGTGACAGGCCTTGAGATAGCCTTATAACATTATTGTGCTGTAAGCTTAGCAAAATGCTAACAGAAAACTTTTGACTTGAGTCTCCCATGGAGAGCACTATTTGTGAGACTGGCACAAATTTGAAACCGAGCTTAAGCCTCTCAACCAGCTATTCACCTTCTTTGTTATTAATGGTTCAAAAAAGTTCAAACGAAGGTCAAAGTTCATTCTGACTTCACTGTGTAAACACCGGCCCCACAGCAGTGCAATATTGAACCACAGAACTGTGTCAAGAGTAGGCTGCTTAATCTAATCTGTTTGAGTGAACTTGTTAAGCCTTCTCAGCACTGAAGCATATTTGCCACTTCATAACCTTACCTTGCTGTTTGGAGAAGATTTTCTTTTGCCTTTGTAGTTTAGGTCGCCTCTCAATAACTGGGTTAAAAAATGTAACCTGTATTCAAAGAGGTAGAGATAATCTCAATAAAAATATCCTCTACAGGGCCATCAAACTGGTATATTGCATGTCTGTGTGTGATGACAAAATGAAAGTACCTCAGCAAATAGTGTTCCTTGCGGTTCCAGGTAAAGGCACATGCCATGACGCTGGTTGTCCAGGAAGTCCTCCAGCCGTAAAAACTTAACGATATATATATATATATATATATATACACACACACACACACACACACACCTTGAAGTGTATAAATACAGCCTTGGTGAGCATAATTGACTTTTAAAAACATTTAAAAAATGAAAAATTCTGTATAGTTTCATTACATTGTTGTATTGAGTGGTTGCCAGGGCTTTGCTATAATTGCTAGAAAGCTATGGGTAGTTGCTTGCAAAAACTGTACTTCCGATCGCCAAATAATGCATAATGAGGACTAGAAGTGCCAGTAAAAAAAAAATTAAATAATCAATATATTAGTTTAAAAATAAATGAATGAATGAATAAATACAAAATAAATAAATCACTTTTCAAATTGACAAAAGACTTTTAAAAATGTGTTCAACTCAATTAAAATGTAAAATTATAGATAAATGGATCAAAATATAACTCGTTTTAAAATGCCAGTTTATAATTGTATTTAGGAATGCATTGGTCAAGTGCTTTTCTTTCTTAATTTATTGAACAAGTAAAAATGCCGAACAGTTACCACTTATGAGTATTACTAGTTCACAGCCAATGGTTTGACATTTACAGGTCTATTCAGAGTCTGTCTGCCATTGCACAACTGCTGATTAGAACTCTCACGTTGCCTTCCATGAGATTAAACGCTTATGCCGTCACATAGCAAAAAGCAAGCCCAAACCCACAGACGTGTGTGTAAATTCATCCAATAATTAACCCTAAAAAATAAATAGAATACAAAGCAAACACAACATCAGCCCATTTCTTAATGTAGAGGAATGGAGATACATTATAAAGGACAAGCTGAAAAAACAGAGAAACAATACTGATTGTGAACTATGAACAATGTCATAAACATAAAAGCAAACTGAGGTTTGCTTGTGTTGAGAGTGACTCAATAACAAACATATAGGGAAAGGGAGAGAAAGAGAGATATTTATGTATGTGAGTGAAGAGATTATGAACGATGACTTCTGATCTGCCTTGTCTGAGTTTCCATAAGAACTGGGTCAAATCTGGGATTAACATTTCCAAAGTTAATTGAGAGCGGCAGGAATGGAGAGCATGTGTGTATATGTGTGCTCATCTACTCATGTGTCGAGAGGATTATGGGATAAGATTGTGGTTTGACAAGTGTGTTTTATGCAATTTCTCATGCATTACCCTGTCAAGTTCCAGCGTGAACTTCTGGTCCCAAGACTGGTTGCTAACTGGCTTCCAATGGGTCTGTCCCACAACTGTGTTGTCCAGCTTCAGAACGGCACTGATTTCATCTGTCATAACAGTACAAAACAACTCTTAGTCTATTACTTTAGAAAAGAAACATGAATTAGGGATTTGTATTTAATACATTGATTTAATGTGATTTATTATTTAAAAAGCTGTGATGAAAATAAAAATACACCCAAAGACATTAGTCATATGATCAATATGATATTAGGCATACGATCAAAATAATAATAATAAAAAAAAAACAGACTATAAAAAACAAATAAAAACAAATACATATATTATAAAAATAAAAAATAAATAAAAATAGATTCTTTGATTCCATGTTTTTGAAATTGCAGGGAGATAATCTAAGCAAATGGTGATATATGCTATTAATTGTGATAATTCAGTTATTAATCATGTAATGAATTGATAGCAATTGAATTCAATGTAAAACCGTAATAAATTAAATTAAATGTTTTGAATTGACTGACAGTCCTACTACTACCCAAATCCATCTAAAAGTTTGGGGTTGGCAAGATTTTTTTTAATGTAGCAAAGTCTCTTATGCTCATCAAGACAGCATTTGTTTGATCAAAAATACAGTAAAACAGTAACATTGTGAAATTTACAATTACAAATTTAAAAGTAACTGTTTTCTGTTTTAAAAATGTAATGTATTCATGTGATGCCAAAACTGAATTTTCAGCATCATTACTCCAGTCTTCAGTATCACATGCGCCTTCAGAAATCATTCTAATATGCTGATTTTGTACTCGAGAAACATTTCTTTTTATATAATTTATATATATATATATTTTAGTTGAAAGAAAAGCTGTGCTGCTTAATATTTTTGTGGAAGCTGTGATAATTTATTTAGGATTCTTAGAAAAATATAAAGCTAAAAATAACAGCATTACTTTTAAATAAAGATCTTTTATAACATCAATGTCTTTACAGCCACTTTTGATCCATTTAAGGTGTCCTTGTTGAATAAAAAGTAGTTATTTCTTTAAAACAAAAAAACATCATACTGACAAACTTTTGAATGGCAATGTATTCACTTGCACTCCAAGTCAGAACAAGTGTTATTTTCCATATAAAATAACCCTGTATAGAATAAAAGCATAATCACGGCAGAGACAATGAGTGAAGATGGAAAAAGATGGCAAATTGCAGCATTTCACTTTGTAAACACAGTCTAGTGTTTTTGAATTTAGTTTACATTTTTTTTGGCAACTCTTATTTGTTCTGCTTCACAATGAAACGGTGAAGTACAATGGCCATTCAAGATTCTAAGGAATGATATTAACTTGGATTTTCAACACGCATAAAATAAATAAATAATTAAAGCCACTCAACTGGACAGATCATCGGACTTGGAGAGGGTTCGGCTGCTGCCAGATTTGTTCTTGTTTCCTCGGCTCATAAATGAGGAGCGTGCCTCACTGGGGCTCCAGCCAGGCAGAGAAACAGATGCTGTCTTAGAGCGACCTGGGATGTTCTCCAGGAGGTCCTGACAGCCCATGAGCCTTACGTCTAATGTGCCTGTAGATTTACAACAAACCCAACTCAGAGTCAAAGTTCTGTATGATCGGAGATGTAAATC
This sequence comes from Sinocyclocheilus grahami, assembly GCF_001515645.1. Taxonomy (NCBI): domain Eukaryota; kingdom Metazoa; phylum Chordata; class Actinopteri; order Cypriniformes; family Cyprinidae; genus Sinocyclocheilus; species Sinocyclocheilus grahami. The sequence continues at coordinate 27,571 of NW_015506130.1, read as the reverse complement.
ACCAAACACATCTATTCTGATTAACACAAGATAATAAGTGTGGAAGCAATTGTAAATGTCTATTTCAAGACACATGCAGTGGTTCTAGAGCTATATATGGAAAGCACTACGAGTCTATAATGGTAACGTAAGCGCTCTCATTCTCCTTCAGAGTGAAGGTCAAAGTTGTGTGTGATAAAGCCAAGGGTGGTGGAAGGGACCACTGGGGCCAAGTGCGTAAACACAGTGTGAAAATCTGAATGTAGTTCTTACATGCCTAAACTCAGACAGCTGTTGCCCCTCTCAAACAGGGCTGAATGCACAGTACCATGTGTTGTGAAAAAGAACTGGAGAGCCTATTCACACTGGGAGTGAATATTGGCAGTGAACAAGACTATAAATTGAAACAATGAATTCCCATGGATCTATTCATGGAGATGAAATGTGTGAAACTGGCAGAATTTCCCCCCATGTATAGGTTGATTTTTATTTTTACTTCTTCCAACGCCATCTACCAATAACATTTAAGCATATGGATTTTGTCCTATATACTCCAGTACAATTGGGGGTGCTATTTTATCACTGAACAATAAAAGAAGACTCTTTCTTATAGTGGAATATTTGCTTTCTCTTTTTTTCTTTCAAGTTGGTTTACTAACCTTTAAATGAATAGTTCCCCCTGAAACCCATAACTTTTGTTCAAAACACAAATGAAGATATTAGTAAAACCTGAAAGACTGAAATACTCCCAAAACTTTGATGCTTCAAAAGTTCATAAAGAGATCATAAAAGTTATTCATGTGAATCGCAGTGTAGTCTTTATATGATGAATATAATTTATATACTGTATATATATATATATATATATATATATATGAAACCGATTTAATTTAGGCTTTGATTCACATATAAACATTGATCAATGCACATACATTGAGTACATCAAACATGGTCAATGGGAGTTCAAACATACTTGCTTAACGTGCGACAACAAACACCATTGGTTCTTGTGCAACAAGCGAGCACCTTTGAGCTTTCATTGACCATATCTGATGTGCATTGATCAATATCTTATTTGAATAAAAGCTATGAATCAATTCATAAGGATTACTTTTACAAGCTCTTTATGAACTTTTTGAAGCATCACAGTTTTGGTGGAATGGACTTTCAACGGAGGCACAGAAATCTCTTAATTTGGGTTTTGAAGATGAACCTCTATGTTTTATGAATGGCAGACTATCCAAAAAAAATGCATTGCGCCACTCCAGGTGAAGTAAATTTGGTTTTCAGACAAATATTTGGTGAAAAATGGTTTTGTTTTGTGATTCACTTCACTTCTGCACTTTGCTCCCAGTACAAATAGGTTTGAACTGTTACAAGTTGTCATTTCTAAAGCCAATCTAAAATGGGAACAGTAAATACTATGTGACTGTACGGATTTAGTTTTGTTACCGGTCAGAGCAGCAGGTTTGGCCACAGTGCTGTACTTGTTGCTGGTGGACATGATGCTATGGCGGGGACTGAGAGGTGGGGAAGACACCATTGCTAACTCCTCCATAATCAGGTTGCTCTTCGGGTGATTTTTGGGCAGCTCACTGAGTCTCTGCTCCAGAGAGAACTTCAGAAGGTCTAGCTTCTGACTGGACTCATTCAAGCGGGCTTGAGCCTGCAAGAAAGTTAGACAGTGCTTACAACTGCATACAGATATAAATACTCACATTTTGAATGTGACCGTGCTGCCTCAGAGAACAAGGATTCAAATTTCTGTGACAAATGATCTTATACCAGAAACTGTTGTAGATGATGTTTTTTATTACTATTATTATAAAATAATAATTTTAATACTTTAAAATAATAATTACGGTAAAATACGGTGAAATAATATTTTTTAATAAATACTTTATTTTTTGTTTTATTTTACAGTACAATAGTACCATTTCAATATATTTATTTTATAATTTTTTTAAAGAAGCACAACAAAAATCTGAAATACTATTATAAGTTTTTCCAAACCATTCAATCCTAAAAGGATGGTTCCCATGAAAATGTCTTCAGAGTGAAGTCAGTTTTTCAGCTTTCATAAAATTATTTTTATTTTCTATTCAGATCAGATGTTCATCCCATTAATTCCAGATTGATTAATTCTTTCAAAATAGAGCTATTCAAATCATGTGGAGAAAATACTTGTCTTTTTCTATTCGCAATATCACAGAAAAACAACACTTTGCAATATCGGGTTTCTCCGATATCGTGCAGCCCTAAAATGAACCTCTACCAGGTGAGCAAACAGGAACATCTTCAAATACATAATGATTCAGAGGCACACAAATTTCTTTCAGTGGCCAGTATTCTGATTAACTGCTATCATGCGAAACTAGCTTGAATGTTTTTCCCTGCATATGGAGTCTATCGTTGTCAAAGAAAGCTGCTTCCTGTGAGGTAGCAGGCGTGACATTTTTATGTATTGTATTACAAAACAAATCACTTAAAACACATTTTAAAATGAAAATTAATTCCAACAGACAGGAAACTGACAACAGGAATAAAACAATAGTTTTACAGACCATTTAACCATCCTGAGTCATACCACAATTATGGTGTAAAGTGAGAAAAGCTCTAAACATTTGGCCCCAGAGGCAATTAAAAGTGCATCATTAAATGAATAACTGGATTAAATAGATGCAGACATGAAAGTGTTTATATGAAGCACAGGAAAATGATAAAGAGCGACTATAAAAATCATTACAATTTAGAAATGGAGCCGACCTCTGAATGAGCTTTCTTCTCCGTCACTTTCCCTGTTCCCAGCAGTTTCATCACATTCTTGGCACCTTCTGCCACAGCAGACTCTATCCGGAAGTGATGTCGGAGCTCTTCTATCCTCAGGTCCAGAGGACTGATTATAGGCTTGCTTGAAGTCACTGCAAACATCAGATTTATGTTTTATTACCACACTCCTGTCCATTTAAATTGCAAATCACAGATATAATTACAGAGGAAATCAGCTAGACCACATACAGTCATTGTTCTCATAGTTCATCTCGCTGGTCTGGCTGGCTTTGAGAATCTGCATTCGAATGAACTCTATCTTTGTCTTGCTGTCTTGAAGCATCTGTTGAGCTGCAGCGAGCAGTTTGCGGTCCTACAGATGAAGACACAGGAGGAAAATAAAAACAGAAGAGGAGTTCAGAAATGAACAGAGGAATAAAATATGCACAAACGGCACTTTATAATGACAAGTATTTCTTATTGCAGATCCACAGTTCATAAAATCAATTATACAAATATAAACAGAAAAGGAGATATACACCTTCAAATAAATGTTGTTCTTTTGAATTTCTATTCATAAAACAATCCTAAAAAACAACAACTTTCTTCTTAATATTTTTGTGGAAAGAGTGATACAACTGCACAACACTGGTAATAATAAGAAATGATTCTTGAGTACCAATATTAAAATGATTTCTGAAGGATCCTGTGACACTGAAGACTGAAGTAATGGGTGTTTAGCTCTGCCATCCCAGGAGTAAATTATTCAAAATACAAGTTGTTTTAATTAGTAATAATATTTCACAATATTACTATATTTTTAATCAAATAAATGCAGCCTTTGTGAGCATATAAAAAGATTAAAATAATCTTATAGACTCCAAACTTTGGAACAGTAGTGCACAAATCAAGATTTCATTTCATTTCTATTTAAATGTACATAAAGTAATGATTGCTTTATATATTTCAATATTTCACAACAGATTACTATGCAGCACTCATGGTCTTATTGTTTGCATGTCAGGGACTACATCCTCAAGCAAGCAGAAGGAAAACAATGGTATACATCCCTAAATATTTGAACATTAAATCACATTATTTTGTATTTAACACATTAAGTTCCCTTTTAATGCAACCTAAAAATTCCTTTAAACATATCCTTAAATACTGGTCACAACCCTAAAAATTGATTTAATAAAAATGTGTTCTGATTTTTTAAAAATGTATTACTGTTTATAAAAAATGGTCCTTGAGGCCTAACTGTATTGTAAACATAGTCACACTTGAAGGGGCTGCCTGGCATACCAAACACTCATTAGTTGTAACTACATTAACAATAGACTATAGCATGGCCTCTCATACCTTAATCTTAATTCTTATTCTTAATATTTCTCACATTTTTTAAAAGTGAAATCCACCAATTAAAAACAAAGCCATACATAATGTGTTTGAAGTGTAAAGAGATGTTTCCTTGTCACACCAAGAATTCAAGTCTAGTGACTGTGAGTCAGGAACCTCTATGGACTAAACTTCCTGTAAGCAGCCATTAGAGGCTGACGTTACCTTAGAGGCCTTTCCTCCGGATATCTAAAGCAGCTGGGAACCTGCATACAGGACTCACCACTTAAAAAAAAACAAACAGTTGATTTGTTTTTTTTTTCCCCACAGTCCAATCAATGGTGCGAGTTTGGGAAGGGACTACCTGTTTGGCCTAGCATTGGAAGACACAGAGTTAGCAATTCCCTTTGGTGCCACAAGTGGTGCAAAAAAGGCACCTTTGAAATTCTTGAACGGAGCAGTCGTGGGCTTAATCAGTGCGAGTCAAATGAAGTCATGTGCCATAGTGCTGAGTATGTTTTTCTGTTAAATCACCAAAAAGACTGTGCTGATTTAACAGAACTCAGAACATCTTAGATGCTAATTTTAGCCACAGAGCCTCTTTAATTAACAGCGTCGTTCTTGATAAAAGGGAGAAAAGGAGGATCAGACACTCTAGACCGAAGCCAAGCCAAACCAAACCATGAGAACGATTCTGCTGATCCTACATTTATGTTTTGAAACACACTACATGTATAGTAACTAGCACCAAAGCCCGATTTCCTGAGGGGGAGGGTGGAGAAACATAACTGAACTGTTCTATTCCAGTTCTCCTTAATGTCAGCTGCACCCTAGGGGTTTACAACCATGACATTGGCATATGTGTATAAATGAGTCTAGTCTGGCTTCCTTTACCTCTTTTGGAAATAGGAGAGGAGATTTCACTCAATTTTAGGACATGTTTGCTAACATCTGTTTTCATTTCTTGGGATGAATCTTCTCTCTCAAGATCTTTAAGAGATCAAACGGCTTATCCTCTCTGGGAGTAAAAGCAAAGCACAGTATTTAGTGTAATATAAAGACGACGTGTATTTTTGAAATACTTTTCCTATTCCATCTTAATATGTAGAGGTTACAAGTTTTTCACTTTAAAGTTGATTTAACTGAAAAATGTAAACAGTGGCGCCATCAAAACATTCTAAACAGCCCAACACTGCATTGGCTCAAGTGGTATGAGTCTGGGGCAGGACTACTTAATAGCAAAATGTGGGAATGTTTTATTGAATGAATTATTTTTGCAATTTTGTTTTGTAACAACACAAAAAAAAGAGATTCCATGTCCATGTAAATAACTGTTGGTACCACAAGCAAATACATTAGTCTACACAAACCACACACCACAGATCCTCTAAATGCAGACTACTACCTTGGAAGAGCCGTTGGAATACATCTGAATCATATTTTCCGCTCCCTGTTTCACTTTGAGCTCGATGTCGGCCTGTTTCTTCAGAGCGGCCAGTCTGCTACTGTTGGTGGATGTCCGAGCTTCACTCTTGGGGGTGTCTGGGGTTAGCGGGTACTCTGACATTGAACAAACACAAATCGACATCAAAGAGTTAACAAAACACTAAAAAAAACAATACAGCATGTTGAGAATGTTGGAGAAATGACACTAAACATATGAGCAGGAAACACACACAAGATTGGTGAACCCACACTTGATCCTTTAGTGCAGGTAGAAAATGCTAAATGCAGGACAGCTAGCATTAGCACGCTGTCATTTTTATGAAAGTAAACCACAAACAACTACACTGGAAAAAAATAAAATGTGACTGATGTGGCACATGATGCTAAAAGCTTTGATTTTGTTTGAAAACCTTTAGATAAAGGTCTTACAAAGCCAGGCTTTTAACTAAACGGCAAAAGGCCCAGTCCAGATTATAGGTAATTCTAGCCACCTACTTACAAGAAGACATAAATTATTTAAGGATTAGCTCACTTCCAGAATAAAAAAAAAAAATCTGATAATTTACTCACACCCATGTCATACAAGATGTTCATGTCTTTCTGTCTTCAGTCGCAAAGAAATTAAGGTTTTTGAGGAAAACATTCCAGGATTTTTCTCCACAGTTTCAATGCAGCTTCAAAGGGCTCAACATGATCCCAGTCGAGGAATAAGGGTCTTATCAAGCAAAACGATCTGTTATTTTCTAAAAAAGAACAATGTATATACTTTAACCACAAATGCACGTCTTGCACTAGTTCTGCGTTGCGCGTCCGCAAATTCAAGCATTACGTAAACACGTTGGAAAGGCCATGCTTGGTTAGCTCTTCGTCTGTGTACTCCGGTTCAGAAAGGAAGGGTAGGGCAAAAAACTCAATCTCATTTTCTCCTCCAACTTCAAAATCGTCCAACATGGTCGTTTTACCTTTTTTGTAAAGGGCATTTGACTTTCTTTGCATGTTCGCTTTGTAAACACTGGGTCGGTACTTCCGCCTATGTCATGCTTGACCTTTCCAACGTGACTACATAATGTGTGAAGACGAGCATTTGTGATTAAAAAGTATATATATTTATTTTTTTTAAGACAATGACCAATCGTTTCACTAGATAAGACCCTTATTCCGCAGCTGGGATCGTGTAGAGCACTTTGAAGCTGCATTTAAACTGCAATTTGGACCTTCAGCCTTTTGGCCACCACTGAAGTCCATTATATGGACAAAAACCTTAATTTCTTTACGACTGAAGAAAAAAAAAAGACATGAACATCTTGGATTACACAGGAGTGAGTAAATTATCAGGAAATCTTTATTCTGGAAGTGAACTAATACTTTAAATATATAGTTAATGAATATTTTGTTTAATTACCATTAAGCTAAGCACCTCAGGTTAAAACCGTTTATGTTAAATCAGCCAGTGAGATTAGAGCTTGCTAGATCAAGAAAGTACTTTCTATGTTGCATATGAAAGAGACAGTCAGTAAATGGTCTGTGATGTCTGAGGTTGAGACTACATAAAGAATATTTTTTCCCCTACCAGAGAAACGTGAAGTGTGTTTTTCTTTCTTTCTTTTTTAAACAATGGTCTAATGCTTACACAGAGGGTGAAAAAACCCTAAGGATATATTTGTTGTGATAACAAAAGTAATACTATTAAAACAATTTTAAGGTATATTAAACACATATCGGTAATATTAAGAACATTAAAAATTCACAACTTGTTCAAATGTGTAGCCAAATAACGTTTTTTACTGAGTGTTTGATGAATTGTGTAATAAAGAGAAATGACAATGATATAATGACATCCAGTGAAGGACTTGTGCAGGCAGGAAAAATGCAAATGTTCTCTCAGGTGACAGTGAGCCAGTTTCTCAAAGACTCTTTGTGAGAACAACTTGGCCATCATGGAACATCTTGCACAAGATTGAGCAAACACAAACATGAGCAGAAAACACCTCAGGAGAAAATCTGAACGAAGGGAGCAAAACTGGGTTGCCACTTGCCAGTATTAAAGTTGCTTCATCTTTACCTAAACGACTAATACTAAAACTACTAAAATATGCATGCAATTTAGAACTTGATCAAGTTAACACAAATGGCCTATGGCTAATTTTGACATTTTTCTCTCTGAAACTTTAAGACACAGACATGCCATGCACTTAAGGCTTGTTTTATGATTATCTGAGGTTCAGAATGATGAGATCATCCACTCATGTCCTGACAAGAACACTTAACCACAAATTATACACCTGCAAAGGTAAGGTGGAAGCCCTGTTTATGACAACTCTGTCATGACATATAGAGGAGAAAGGCAAAACATTAATATTAATAAAACAATAATAATCAGTGACACCAGCAAAATGGTAGGTGAAATGTGACATGCAATACTAAATCTACCGTTTAAAATATCAAGTTACTAATTAGCTATTAGACCAGCGGCTTATATTACCCGATATCAATGGACTATATGTACTGTTTTTAATAATACAGACAGCTTAATGATGGGATTTGTCACACCGCACAGGACTATTTAAAATGTATTAAAAACATGAAACAATAACTAAAATACACTTAAAATTCATTGTTCCTTATCTTGATCTTGTTAATTAAAAAAGGTCAATTGATAGGTTGTCAACTACCCACACACAAAATATGCAAATTTATAGCTCTTTGCTATTATAAACTATTTAAATGACTGCCAGTCATTACTGTATGAAGACTAGCTAGATAATACTACTGTAGTTTGACTATTAAGCAGGCCTGTAAATAAAACCATGCTCAAATGCACAAATCTAATAATTTGACAGATGAAAAAAATATTTCATTTGACCTTGTTAGAAATAGACAAAACAAGAATGCAATTCATTCCTCCAAGGAGAAGACAACTCCCTGCATGATTCACATGTTGGGAATTCCCATGTATTCCTTCTTTGTACTTGATTGCAAAGTGATTATTTCAGATTTCTTAGTAACACACACACACAGAGAGTATCAGAATTCAGAATATTCCTATATAAATGTTTGTTCACTTTGCTATTGTCTTATGGAAATACTGGAGATGTTCACTTCCACCATTTACATATATTTCACATATTCCATTTCACTTATTCTGCACAATAATTTAATGTCCTGTTAAAATATAAGCACGCAAAACCAACTGAGTGCATCACAAAAAAGTGTCACGGACAAGTTTATAGTGCCTTCCTTTACGGTTTTATACACTGAATTAATGCATTTAAATGTTCCTTGTCTTGACACAGGTTAGAAGACTATATTTCAGAAAAAAAAGATTGTACATGTATTTTTGCTGTTTACATGCTTGCAACAACATTCAATCTGTATCTGATATTAATACTGCATTTATAGTAGTATCTTGCCATGATCCACATTTGAAGAATTGAATGCATACTGAACTACTGTACATTGACAAATGAAGAACTTCTGGTAGAGAACAGCACTAACAAATATGAAGGTCATGGGTTCAATTCTCGAGAAAATGCATAAAGTAAACAGACATGAAGTATTCACTTTGGAATGAAGTAGTGGTACTTATGACTTTAGTATTACAACTTCAAAACAAAAATCAAGAAATGTAAATCGGAATTCTTCAGCTAATCATACTGAAATTTAGGGTATTCATATAACTTTAGAAGAATAACTCCTATTTGTAAACACTTACAACTTCCTGGAGTTTGGTGAGCGAATCACTGAATCAAGGAAAGCGCAAACCAACTGCCTGCAAGTTTGCAACATACAATTTGACTAGTTCCTACATATCTGAAAAGCTGAAAATGGATTGCAGCAATACATACACAAATAAATAACATAACATTATGGCTTTTATAAACACACAGAACAGTGATTCAATGAAGCATTTGTGGAACTAATAGGGGTGGGAATCGCAGGGTACCTCACGATACATGGCTCACGATACGATAATATCGATACAGTGATTCTGCGATAATCGATATATTGCTAGACAATTCTATAATGATACATCACGATATCTGTCTAACTATGAAAACAAAATGCCTGTGAAAAGGTTAAGTGCAAGTTCTCTCTCTTTATTCAAGTCCAAACTGTTAGAAAGCAGCACAAAAGTTCTGTAAATCAAATTTAACATACTAAGGAAATTAATCATTTTATTCTTGGACTTACTAAAAGCTTGCATTTAACTGCTTATCAACTTCATATATAGCCTATATATAAACCTGGTACATTTCAAAATTTACCTGGAGTGCTTTCTCAACCTTTCCTCTCCTCTAATCATAAAAACGGAGCCCCGCGCACATGACATGCAGGGGGGAAAAAAGCCATTCACATTGTGTGTTTTGCGCGCTCAGGTTCGTTATTTCAAATGTAGACGCGCGGCAAGCAAACACACTGCACACTTCTGCGCCGCATTACGGCTCTGACGAGGTTTTGTTTCGTCGTCCATGCCATAAGTGCAGATGTTTCTGCTGGTCGGTGCCCTAACGCGCACTTGTAATATCTGAGAGCGAGGAGAGCATCCAGTTTTGTTGACAAAACTGGACGCGCCGGCGCCACTCTCTCTCACTCATATAGTGAGGGAGATTCACCTGCGATCCGAGCGGAGAGGTTAGGCTACTCACGGACTCCATATGTGCTCTGCAATAATAACGTGATCAATGCCTACAGTCCACGCTGATAGCTGTTCCGGGGCAGTTTTTTTTAATCGCCATCTCCTTTTATCTCCATAAACATATATAGAGTAGTAGAGTTAATACAGTGGCTGGAAATCTGTTTATCCTTCTGTTCCTCGTGCTTCCCCATCTTCATAGAGAATGCAGTTCATGGTTGCTCAGCTGCTTTGAAAAGAAGGTGGAAATGGCGCAGCTGCGATTTCCACACATTTTTTAGATGTTGGGAGCAGGGAAATCTACATAAAGCGCCTTATTGTAGTAATATATTGTAGTAAATTGTAGTATTGTATTGTAGTAAAATATCGATATTTGGCGCCAGATATCGATTCTCGTATCGCATGAAGGACAACGAAATATCGCCATATCGATATATTGTCCCAACCCTACTAACCAGGAAAAGTCTCACATTTGCCATGGGTTTCCCCACTACTAAGTGCCAGGAAAGACACAATTCCTGTCCTAATTCTCTTCTAATCCTTCTATCACCCTCCCTCTCTTGAAGATGGGCAGGTTGCTTCTGCCTGACCAATAAAAACATGCCTCTAAATGCACCATATACAGCAAACATACCCCTTGAACTAAAAAGAGTCAAGAAATGTCTGGGCCTGATCCACTCACTTAGGACCATGTGATATTTCAGTTTTTCTTTTTTAATAAATCTGCAAAAATGTCAACAATTCTGTGTTTTTCTGTCAATATGGGGTGCTGTGTGTACATTAATGAGGAAAAAAAAAGAACTTAAATGATTTTAGCAAATGGCTGCAATATAACAAAGAGTGAAAAATTTAAGTGGGTCTGAATACTTTCCGTACCCACTGTATATATATACTGTATATACTAATTGTGAGAGCAAGCACACCACAATGCTAGCAACAAAGAGAAATGATTTAACACTTTGTTTTTTTTTTTCTTTCCAGGTGATGAATGATAAAAACATTCACAGCCAAACAAAATCCTTCACGGAACATAACTGAAGTGCGTGCTTAGAATGAACAATGTCATCATCTGTTGGTGTGAATGCTAAAATAACTGAGAAAAGGCATACAGCTGGTGAGACACTAACAAATGCATGTGCATTCAGAGAAACTAAAAGACATGATTTCTAACAACAGAAGTCCCCTGTAGCACCAGCAGAGCAAAAAAATAAAAAATAAAAATAAAAAATACAGCCTTGTAATCATGAGTCTGCATTCATCATGTTCTCAAAGTCCACACAGAGTCACACTATAATATAAGTCATAACCCACAATGCCATGAGCATAATACAACATTTACACAATAGGGGTGTAACGGTACACAGATATGACCTCGGTTTTGACTTCATGGTTCAGCACAGTTTTGGTACAGCAGGGGCAAAAACTAAACATAAAATTGCTTTTTTTTTTTATAAAACAGTGGTTTACTGAACAAACTGCTCTTTCTTTAAATAAATGTAACTATAATTAAATTAAATTATATTATATTATATATATATATATAAATTATTTCTTAGGAATAAAAATCTACCTCATCTTATTCTCTAAACTACAGGGAGCCCTTTTACAAGGTTACAATTAACAACAGAGCCCAGATTTAAATTTAATTACTATTTATTTTTAAATATAATAATCAACGCTCAAAACAAAAATCTATGCAAAACATGTAAATTGCACATAACGCAGTTTTTAAATTAACTTCTAAATGATAAAAAAGTTATTTGTTGTTAAAATATAATCATTTACAGTGGCTCTCATAACTTTTTCATAACAGATTCATTTAAATATACATTAAATAATTAAGACAATAACTAAGTAAAATATAATGAGTATATAGTCTATATTTCACGAAAAGCTCTTCTCTAGACTTAATTTCTCTAGCGAACTGATGAGCTGTGGACACCTGATGTTTCCAATGAAGTTTCACTCATGAAGTGGTTAAACCAACGCTGTATTTGGTAGACATGCGGACCGAACCGAAAAACCCGTACCGAAAATTTTATAATACGTGTACAGTTACACCCCTATTACACACACAAGGATGCAAAGATTTCATCCATTCTTGTCATACTGCTTTTTTGCATTCATTGATGATCAACTTCAGGTTCTGAGTCAGGTACTGAGTCACATTACACTATTGTAATATTATTGACAATAAGGTTCATAGGGAAATAAAGACAGCCACATAAATAATCAGTGTTCTTCCTTCTAAAACTACCTGATGGTTCAAAAAAGCAACAATATAAATATTCAAGCCTGTATAACCAAAAGCTCAAATGCAAAACCTTCTATTTTGGATAATCCCTAAACCCCTGGCAAATCATTATCATTGTTCTTTGTTGTGGTGATTTTTTTTTCAGCATTATATTACAGGGTACAGTAATATCCATGGATAACTGTTGTTTTGGACACAAAGTCTTTAACTGTACAACCACACTAGAACAAAATAAAGTGCTGTGGTTGTACGAAGGTACAGTAACATCATGAGAAGGTAATAACATGATACTTGAATGCGTACCATTATAATGATAACAATATTTACATACCATGTTATTTACATGGTACCTCAACATAGTTCAAAGAACGCTACGGTATTATCTCAGTCCAAAACATGGCATTGCCATGAAACCATTTTATTACCATGGCACCCTGTCAGGCTTGAGAAAGATATTCTCAACGATTTGGCCATTTAATTTCTTGAAGGCCATGTCAAATTAGATTTGCCATCCATCTTTGCCACACATAAGTTGTAATAGCATTTCGGATTTAAACTTTAGTAGAAAACAATTGCAATAGAGTTGGTAAGTGATTCATTTCCATGTATTGGTTAAATTCATCTGCTTAAATCAACTGGTTTTCACTTGTTCCCCAGTGTTACCCAAGTGAAATTTAAATAAGGAAACATAAACATTGGTAAATATAAATATGGATTGATATATTAGTGCATGTGAAAGATAATGATTAAATATTAATGAAAAACATGTATTTTTAGCTAGTTATTTTATAGCCTTTTAAAAAAAAATTATTAAAAAAAGGATTTTGATTTAATATTTTTGGCATTTTATGCCTTTATTTTCGATAGGACAGTAAGTGGACAGGAAGCAAAGTGGGTGAGACAGAGAGGGGGATGGCATAGGGAAAGGTCCGGAAGCCGGGACTCGAACTCGGGACTAGTGGTCGACCGATATTGTTTTTTTGACAGCCGATGCCTATATCTTGGAAAGCAGGGGGGCCGATATAATTTGTTTTTAGAAGATATGGATTAAAAAATAAATGTGTAAATTAAACATACTTATACATTAGATGACAAAGTATTTTTCACAAATAAATAAATATTTAATAAAAATATAATTATTAAAAAGGGAGTAAACACTGTTTACATAATTAAAAAAATATTATAACTGATTAATTAAAAAGGGAGTAAACACTGTAACCAACAGGGCACTCAGTATTCTGGGACGTTTGTGTACATTGAGAGAAAATGGCATGAATATGACAGTAGGTAAATGCATAAAGCGCAGCATAATTTGAAATCACGAGTTTAAAGTTTAAAGCATTCAATTCACACGGACCGACCATCACACAGAGAACACACGATCATGCTGGATAATAATGCACACTTAGTTTGCGACTAAGTTTGCAAGGTTTGTGAAATTAAATGCTCATTAGTCATTCAAAGTTTTGTTTAAATGATGTAAATGTGTATTTGCTTAATGCTGACGGCAAACGAGAAAGTATTATAATGTTTGCCTTTCTATTACTAATAATATAAAAGCAATCGTTATATAATACTTTTTGTATACATTAATTCCTTTGTTTAACCGTTCTATCTGGTTATTAGACAGACTTCTATCCGTATTAGACAGAACTGTTAACAACGACAGTAAACAAGAGGGAGAATGTGAGTACTGTGTGCTCAGGCGCTGCCGTTCTCAGCACCGTCAAAATAAAAGTCCCGCCTCGAACACATCGGCCAAGCACAAAAACTTATCGGCCAATGCCGATATTTGAAAAATGCCAAATATCCATAATAGTGCCAAATAGACCACTACTCGGGACACCCAAAGCAATTTTTTTTAGCAATTTTAATCTTATAAATTATGGTTTGTCAGATTAAACGACAAAAAAAAAATCTATAAACAAGTTAATTGTTTTAGCCATTTCAGTGCAAATAAAGAAATTTTGAATTGTTAAATGGCTGGAAAATGTCAAGATATAATTTTTAAGCTATATCGCTCAGCTCTAGTACTACTACTACTACAAAAAAATAAAAACATGGTTGTACTATGGTAATTTTTCAGTACAATTTTGTCAGTGAATAAAAACAAAAGCTACAATAAATACAAAAGCTAAAGAGACAGATGGAGTGAATTCAGCCATACCTACAACCTCCTCTGGGTCCTTCACCACTATGTGCGCATTCAGTTCCTGAAGCTCCTGGTGCAGTTCCTCCACCTTCTTGTTGGACTTTTTAAGCATGTTGTCCACATAAGCCAGACTCTTCTTATCTGTGGTCACCTTCTTCAAGTTCTCAGCTCCTTCTTTGATCTTCAGCTCTTTGCGGATCTCTCGTTTTATCTGGTCCTTGATCTCATCCAGCTTTTGTTGGACCATGGTGTCCGAGAGGTCCAGATTTTGGCCAAGACCAAGACGTTCTGAAACCATCTGACCCCGAGTATCACCCTGAGGAGCAGGAGAGAGAAAGATATAGCAAAAATGTTTACACTTATTCGAGGCATTCAGAGACATGGAATGCATCCTGGAATGTAGCATCATTCTCAAGATGCAACGTAACGGCAAGGTCTCTGAATAAGTGATCTGCATTGTGTGAGTAATATCCTTCTATGCTGCAGAATGATGGAAATTCACTTTCACATACACGCTGGTGCGTATGATCCGGTTCAGGTTGTTATGCAATGGAATAAAGCACCAGCTAATCAGCTTGAGGAGGCCCAGAGATCTCACAAGAACAATGCAACACCTTCAGACAAGCACAAGGGTCTGTGACAGAGTTTACATGATAAAAAAAGCACTTTTATACCATTTTCAATAAAAGTTTAATTTTTAATGACTCTAAAAATATCATGTGGTGTAACCATCAAGCCAAAAATAACTTATTTTCCTTACACCTTAAATACATGTGAGCATACATATGCATTATTTAAAAAAATTTTTTTTTTACATTTATTATATTTATGTATTTATATTTACTGTTACCTGTCAAATTACCTGTTTTTTGTGTTTTTTTTAGAGACAGGAAACAATTGGAAAAAAGTGAGGAGAATGGGATCAAGAGCGGCCCAACAAATATAAATAAATAAATAAATAAATAAATATATATATATATATGTATGTGTGTGTGTGTGTGTGTATGCATTTTAATTTTTAAGGGACTTATTGACATGATGAACAGTCATCATGAAGGTTTGCTAGGGTCCTCTGTATAATGTCATTTTTATGATTTTTATTTTACTTTTCCTGAATGAACCACATGACTTTGATTTGGGCAAAGTTATTATTTTTTTTAATAAAAATGTGAAATTATCTACCTTTAGCTTGCTCAGTTGGGACTTATAAGACAACTAATATTCAGAAAATATTGTCAGTCTCACTGTACTGACACTAAACAGAGCTGGATAATGAAACCAATGTCTCCTGTAGAGCTGCATTTGAGGTTGTTTCATAATTGATTAACTCCGCCATACTAACAGTGAACTGAATTGAATCAAACTGAATCAGAATTGAGCTAATTAATGTCACTATTGTCTTCTGCAGAACTGCTTTACAGCTGAAAATGAAGTGTTTTAAAATAGATGAATTTTGCAGTATTAATACTGTTATTGTCATTTATTACTGTAAAGCTGCTTTGAAACAATCTGTATTGTATAAAGCACTATTATATAAATCAGTGGCCCCCAAACTTTTTGCAGCGTGTAGCCCTTTCTAATGTTTGACACGTGTCAAGAACCCCCACCATCTTACTCAATTAAACACCACATTTTTAACTGCAATAATACAAATAATATTCACTGTATGCAGGGCTTGCCTAACTTTTTTGCTCATCAGCCACTGTGGCTAGTGGTTTTCCAAAATTATCCCCTCAGTATTTTCACTGGCCACAATTTTGTTTTTGGGAAATTACGTTTCATACAGAAATAATATTTTTTAAGTTACTGCTTACTAAAATTTATTTAAATTGATTTCCAGTCATCTTTAATCTCAAAATCTTACATATTTCATATAATTTCAGCATAAATAATAATTAATGCTTTTTAATAATCATAAAGCTTGGTGTTTTAAATCAGTTATTTTTTTAATATACAAATGTGAAATGTTCTTCTTTTAAATATGAAAGTAGAGACCTGCGCGGGACGCATTTTTCAGTCCCGTTCCCGCAAGATTCTGTCCCGCGCCAGCCCGCTCCCACAGAAATATATTTAATCTGGTCCCGCTCCCGCCCGCGACATTCATGCTTTGTCCCGCTCCCGCCCGCATAAAAGTAATCTATATAGATTTTTTTTCAGTACATCGAAGAAATTTACATAAAATGGTTCTGTAATATCTCCTAAGCTCCACAACATACCAGCATAAACGCTCCCGATAAAATATTTGTTATTTAGGCTAAGCATCAACATTCACATCAACAAACCACTGTTATTTTTAACAGAAAAGCAAGCATGTGCTGCTGCGTGCATGGTTTGGCATGGCAGAATGAGAGCAGGACTTCCTTTATTATCACTAAAAGCTGTTAGCTGTTAATCTCAGTTAATCGCAATCTCATAAAGCTCTGTTATATCACATTAAATATATGCACAATGAATCTTTCACAGTGTCTACACTTTGTGTGTTAAAATGAGAGGATTCGTGAGCACGCAATTTCAGCACTGCGGTGAGTAGATTCTAACTTAATCACCTCTGATTGGCCATTGCGTTCCAGAAATCAACAGCGGAGTCTGTGATTGGCTACATTGCGCAACCTTTTAAACACGTGTTATAAATAGAAACTGTGCCTAGCTTGCGCATGTCAATCATTTTAATGTTAATATTAGTTGTTCTTTTTGCTTTTGTGCAACAGATAAATAACAATTTATATGTTTAGATAATTTCTATTTTGCGGGAGTCCCACGAATCATTTTATTCTCCTGCATCCCGCACACACACACAAGTCTTTTCCCGCCCGCACCCGCACTCGCCCATCAAGAGTTGTCCCGCGCTGCACCCTGTTACATTGGGTCCCGCTGTCATCCCGCGGGAGTGCAGGTCTCTATATGAAAGTAAACCGGCAGTAGGTGACAGCAAATGACTGTCTTATTGAGTGAGTCATTGAGGCGTTCATTCAAGCGATTCGTTTAGACGGCTGATTCATTCAAGTGAAGCAAGTGCTTGTCTTTATGAATGGACCATCATTGACTCAATCAATTCAAAAACACTGAATCATTCAGTAAAGAAACACCGCAGTGTGTTGCTAAGAGATGCGCGACTGACTGTTCTGCTGTGATCTTTGTTTGGAACTATTTTCGTTAACCAAAAATTTTGCAAAAACAGTCAACATTGACAATATTCATGAAAGGTTCATATTTTGGTTTTAGGAGTCCCCAACAACAGGTTGACATGCATGCAAGGTAAAAAAAAACACTCTCATTGCCTTATAATATGCATTTATTTTTACCTTACTTGCTCAACGACTCCCAAACGATTCGTTTAACGATTAATTTTTCTAAACCCCTCCTTTGCGTGACACTAATCTGAGGTGATTGGTCCGATTGGTCTCATTTTCATTTCATCATGCCTGCAATGCCTGATAAAGCAGCTTGTGAGCAGTGCTGCTTTGTGTACAGCGTTACCGGGGAAACAGCTATTTTTACAGCTCCAAAAGCGGCACCTAGTGGCAAAGAATGAATTAGCATTTTCATTCAGACCAAGTTTTCAAGTTTTCCCGGGTTTACGTGTGCAACAAGTGGGTGGGCAATATGCTGACGTCAACATGAAACGGCTTAGGATTAATTAAAAAAAACGACTCGTTTCAATGATTCAGAGTCGACTCTTCTTTTGAGAGACAATAACTTTATACACATCAAATTTAAAACATTTAAAACATTACAATTTCAGCCATAAATAAAAAATTATATTTAAGAATACTACAACTTACTACCCTATTTAGTGAGATATCTGGCCCTGTATGTTTGCTAGGGGTGTAACGATTCACTAGTTTTCTCGATGCATCGATTACAAACCCTGATGATGCAATGCATGATGCAATGCAAATCAAGTTCAACTGACAATCATTTTCCACCTTAGGTTGGTTCAGTGCACCTTCTCACTACAGTATGGCCTGAAGTTCTCAAAGTTCACACAAACATGCCAGCACGGTGAATGAGAAGACCCCTCCTGAGAAAGATTTATAGACATACAGCAAACATGGGGTTTGGCATTCAGAGCACGTGTTATCAGCAGGGTGGGGTCAGCACACAGATCACTGACTGAGGAGCCCAACTGCTTCAAATCAACTAGATGTGACCACACAGAGCGAAAAACAAAAACAAATGGTGCGATTTAAAACTAGAGGCTTCCTGAAAAAAAGGGAAGAATAAACGTCTGGAAGGTCACCACAAGCTTTAAAGAGCAACAGTCCATAAATCGTAAAGCTAGAGCTAAGTCTATATCTAGAAGAAATCATATCAGTTTCAGCAGCGGTTGAAGAAAAAAAAATAAATACATTTACCAATGCATCACACTTTTTCTAACATTTATTTTGATAATTGATATTGATAATAGTGATATATTTATGGATGCTATATGCTATGTGCAAAATTGGTTAAAATATAAACATTACATTTTAAAACATACCATAGTAAAGAAAAAAGCACAGACTAGACACACACATTCACTATGAATATATTAATTAGATTACATTTAGGCCTATATCCCATTACAACAATTCCTTTAGAGTAACTACTCTCATAAAATTAGAATGACTTGCTACATTTTTAAACCTACATTTAAATTTTCTAAAATAAATAAATAAATAAAAATGCATATTTAATATAACAAAACATGCATTTTAGTCAGAATAACTGTGCTTCTTTTTTATTGCACTTATTCAGTGAAGTCTGAAGTTTAATGAAGACCAGCCTTTTTGCAAAATGAAAAAACTTGCACAGTTGATGTTTTTTTTT
>NW_015506130.1:0-458 GCF_001515645.1 Sinocyclocheilus grahami | reverse complement strand
ACTCATGCAGCTGTAAGGTTTTCTTATTCTTTTGTTTTTACTCGCGATCTTTACAACACGCATTACATTACGTATTTCATGGCACACTCGTTTTATGCGTATTTGGCGCCACCTATTGTTGTGGGTGTATTATTGACATGTCAAATTCTAGACCCTGAATATAAGACGACCGCGTTTTTTCAGATGTATTTCCCAGAAAAAAAACATTGTCTTATATTCTGATCAATATGGTAACTAGCCCTAGGGCTAAGTAAATTTAACTAAAAAGGCCTTTTTTTTTAAAATATAGCAAATCAGATGCAAATGCAAATGTCAATCAAAAATATTTTCAATACACAAATATCAACAAATATGAAGGAAGGAAGGAATTTTATTTCACTATTTATAGGGTATCTACAGAATAAAAAAAAAGGGAAGGCAATTTATGACCCATTTTAAGAGCTGCACAAGTAAAATTA
>NW_015506129.1:470609-471903 GCF_001515645.1 Sinocyclocheilus grahami | reverse complement strand
TCAATATTTTATCTATTTTTGTTTTTATTTACAGTATTCATATACAATGTACATGAATCAATAAAGAAATAAATCATTTATTTATAAATACTGTAAATATAGAAAAATAGAAAAAAATTCAAATTATTGGGTAAAAATGTCAAACGTGGCACATTTTTAAATGGCTGATTTACAAAATTAGATTTTCTCAATGAAATATCTACATCTCTAAAAGATCTATGTAATCTTACAGGAGTAATTTTTTTTGCTGTTTCACAAACACACACATTATACAAACACACATATATGAATGACAGGCCTCAATAAAAGCCAAATTCTCATAATCAGAAACACATCTCAAAAATAAAACTCCAAATCAGCTGGCTGCTCTGGAGTATTTTTCCTCTTTCTCGTTGCCATTTTTGGTGTGTGCTATTAGACAAGTGCATCGTTAAGTAGGCCAAATACTGCTCCGTGAAAAAGATCAGAAACTTCAAATGAAAGTTTAGCTAGTGGACGCCTTGATTTTAAGGGGAAGCACACAGGGAATAGAACAAGACGGCACTCTGTGTGGAGATATTGCATTTGTCGGGCCACATAAATTCCTCTGTGTGATGAATAGAAGTTGGAACTTAAGGTTGCATTCAGGCAACGATAAGGCTGTACATTTTGCCTCATGAGACTTTAGAGAAAGTAAGAGGTTGTTTTAAATACCATGTATTTTAGGAATAAACATCAATTTCAAGTTCAATGCCACAGGAAGAAGTTGCGTTAGAGTTGCTGTTTTTGGAAATGGGGGAAATGAGTAATTGGAAACTGTGTGTTGCCTCCTTGTGAGATCAAAAAGAATTTGGGAATCAAATGTCACCTGAGGCACCAGTGTCTGTTCTGATAAAGACCGCCCCATCTTCGCCTTTCTCCTTCAAACAGTAATTGCAAACACGCTTCTGCTGGATTTGCCTGGATCTGAGAATGGTAGAAGTAACTCATTGCCTGTTTAATGTGATAAGATTATTTAATCAGCTGAGTTACATTTTCACATTAGGTAATTAATCATGCATTAGTATTCACCCATAAGTATTTTCATTTTGCATGAACTGTCCACCGAGCGAATAAAATAAAAAAAACTACTGTACTTCATATCTACCATAAATAAAGTATTTTAGTAATTCATTATGCAAAAGATAAACAATTATTTAAAGATCTCAAACTCTGTATCTTCACTCGTTCCTTCCAAAAGTGATTTATTATACAAAGAGATAAGGGACCATCGGAGCACACATAGCACAAAAAAAAAAAATTTGCAAAAATTAAA
>NW_015506129.1:433039-470356 GCF_001515645.1 Sinocyclocheilus grahami | reverse complement strand
TCGGAGCACACATAGCACAAAAAAAAAAAATTTGCAAAAATTAAATATGAAATATAAAAAAGTCTAAATTAAGAATTTCGCTCCAGCTGAGGCTAATGTTCAGCGTCTGTACCCCCAGAGCCAAGCTGCAGTTGGTCTCCCTCCTGATGGTTGGCGGCTTCTGTACAACATGTTCCCAATGAGCCTTATGAATTCACTCTGCAGAGAGACTCAGGAACATATTGCCATTGAGAAACAGCTGTGGAGGGACTCCTCCCTCCCCCCAAATGCTTATAACTTACAGTGACCCCAAAAAGTATTTGGACACTACAGTTACACTCAAAAAAGTATGAAGGTCATAGCATTAAAAGAACAAAATATCAAAGCAAGTGGTATCTGCAAACGAACATGGGCAAGCTTTAGTCAGAACTAACTTTTGTCAAACGAACCATTTTTGCATTTACTTTTAATCAACTGGTGTCAAGGTGATTTTTAGTGAATGTATAAAGTCAGTTCTCCTCAAAAATCATCTAACATTTATCTAACCAGAAAGTGTTCAAATAATGTGTCTTCATTTTGAATAGTATAACAATTGTTTTGTCATTTCAAAAATCTTTTTTTTTTCTAAATGTTTCACTTTAAAAGTATTAAATTACTTAAATACTACTTAGAAACTCAATACTGGCTTGATATTATATAATGCAATACAAAAACATTAATATATTAAGTCTAATTTAAAGGGAGAATTCAAATAAAAGTTCTGTCATTTACCATTGGCACATGTTGCTACAAACCTGTATTTAGTTTTTCTTCTGTAAAAGACATAAGGACTGGAGCTTTCAAAGCTTAAAAAATGATGCAAAAGCATTAAAGCAACCTAAAAGTTTCAGAACTTTTTAATAGTCCACATGATGGCATTGTTTACTGTATATAGAAAAATAAGTCATTATTCACTGATACTGTAAACAATGTTAACCGCTACCACCAGATCATCACTTCGATTGATAAATGAATAATTCAGACCAGTTTTATTCAGATTGACCAATTTTAATTCAAGATTTGAATTTAAATATATATAATTCATTCACATGATTCAGACATTGCTACTCCATTGAAGCTTCTAAGGTTCAGTTTTCAAAAATGACAGCTGTATAGAGGAAAAAACAGCTTGTACATCAATCACAATTTCTACCTTTAAATCCACAGAAAAAGGTTTGCAATAAAATATTTTTTTTAACTATTCTAAATACTCTTCGGGGTCACTGTATATAAAACTCTACTGGTACAGTGGGTATAGAAAAGAATCACCCTCTTTAAAATAAATCACATTTTGTTGCTGTTACGGGGCTGACGAGACGTGAGACGTGCGGATCCATCTGCAAGGCTTTATTGTGGAGAAGACAGAGACGTGGTCATGAAGCAGGCAGGGTCAAACAGAGGCAGACAGGTATATGGTGGGCAAGACACAAGAACAGTCCTAGGGCTAGCGTGGGTCGACGATGGGCAGACAGAGTCAGAAGGGGCAAGACTAAGAGAGAAATCCAGGAAACCAGGCGAAGATCAGAAACCGGGAAAACAGCTAGGCTAGGGCTAGGGCTAAGGCTAAAGCTAAGACTAGGGCTAAGGCTAAGGCTAATGACTAAGGCAAATGACTAGGGCTAAGGCTAAAAACCAAGGAGTTTATAAGACAGGTTTATTCTTTCTTTATACTTTAGACATGTAGATATCCACGTTTGTGCATCAGTGAATGAAACTGACACCATTAACTTAAGTGAATGAAAGGCAATAATCAGCTAAATGCATTAAAACATAACTTTCAATATGTGTTGATGCAAATGACTTTACTTGAATGTTTCATTGATACAACATGGCACTGAGTTGTTAGAAAAGAAATGTGTAGTGATATCATTGCTTGATGACGTCAGGAACCGATGAATGGGCTTTTTGAACCGGTTCAATGAGCCAAACTGTCCAAAAAGAACCGGTTCACGGAAAAGAATCGGACTTTGCATCACTACTGTTGGGATACGTCTCGGTCTCAACTAACTTTCCACATCTAGACTTTGCTATATTTGCCCACTCATCTTTGCATAACTGCTCAAGTTCAGTTCAGTTTGATGGTGACCGTTTGTGGACTGCTGTCTTCAAGTCTTTCCACAGAAATACAATTCAATTTTCACAACTTTATCCTAGCGATCTTTTGACAATGCCTTACCCCCCATAGTTGATTGTTTGCTTCAGTTGCACTGCCAAGGACTGAAATGCGCCAGGAAAGCTCTTTCATGCTGAGCCAATAAAAATGAGCACAGCTGATCACAGTTGAAAGTCAAATGGCTTTGTGTGCCATTGAGAAGGTGATTAGCTACACCTGATTGAGTTTACAAGTCATTTTTAGGAGGGGGTGATCCTTTTTCCAACTCCAACTGTTTTTTTTGTTGGACATGTTGGTGTTATATCTTTCACTTGGATGTTGTAAGTTGCAAGTAAATACAGCTGGATAAAACAAAAACTGTGTCTGTCTTCATTTCAGACTGCAAAGCAACAAAATGTATTTATTTTAAATACATTTTAAAATAAATACTTTTCTACACCCACTGTAAGTCTTAGTACAAGGCTGTTAAAATTTCATTCCACGTTAGTCCTCTATCCGAGTGGAGATCCTGAGCTGTTTGTCGAGGAGGGTTAAGGGCAGAGACGACTTCTAATTACATTTAGCCTCATTAGCCGGACCCTGTGACTCTGCCTCGCCATCAAGTTAATGTATGTGGCCCTTCAGGATTGGGAAGGTAAAATGGATTTGCACTGCATTAGTTGATGAAATTTATAAATTACATTATGAGCCACAATGTGATCTTAATGTCACTCATTCAGCGGGGGGCTGTCAGAGCAGACTGTCAAGACGGTGGTCAAGAGACTGTCCTTCACTGGACACGCCCACCGAAGAAACTCTTCTTGACCGATTCACTATACCATCCAAAGTACCACAGAATTAAAAATACATATTGGAAATACCATGGTAATTGAACCATGGTACTTATGTACTTACTAATGTAATATTACAATATTTAATTTAATTTACGTTTAAAAGTTAATATTTATATTCATATAAAGGATCATTTGATTATTAAATTGAGTAAAGTTAAATAAAATGTTAAAAGTCCTTAAAGGGATAGTTCACCCAAAAATTAAAATTTGATGTTTATCATGCTTACCCCCAGGACATCCAAGATGTAGGTGACTTTGTTTCTTCAGTAGAACACAAACAAAGATTTTTAGCACAAACCGTTGCAGTCTGTCAGTCATATAATGGAAGTGGATGGGAATCATGGATTTGAGAGACAAAAAAAACCATACACAAACAAAACCTAATTAAACCCTGCGGTTCGTGACGATACATTGATGTGTAAAGACACAAAACAATCGGTCTGTGCAAGAAACTGAACAGTATTTATATAGTTTTTTCACTGCAATGTCTGGACTGTTCAAACTGTCCTGAGCGCGTCCTTAGCATGTTCTCAACACCAGGCGCGTGACGCGTCTTCTTCTTCTTCTTCGTGCTTTACGGCGGATCGCAGATTTATAAGTGCATTACCACCACCTATCTCTCAAGTGGACCATTGACACTCTATCTACAATCTCAATTAGGAGTGGTCCACTTGAGAGATAGGTGGTGGTAATGCACTTATAAGTCTGCGCCTCACGTGCCTGGTGTTGAGAAAGCACTCAGGACGCGCTCAGGACAGTTCGGACAGTCCAGACATTGCAGTGAATCAGAGGTAAAATAAACTATATAAATACTGTTCAGTTTCTTGCACAGACTGATCGTTTTGTGTCTTTACACATCAATGTATCGTCACGAACCACAGGGTTTAATTTGGTTTTGTTTGTGTATGTTTTTTTGACTCTCAAAGCCGTGATTCCTGAAGAAAGGCTTTGAGTGTTCTACTGAAGAAACAAAGTCACCTACATCTTGGATGCCCTGGGGCAGGGGTAGGCAAGTTCGGTCCTAGAGAGCCGCAGTCCTGCAGAGTTCAGCTCCAACCCTAATCAGACACTCCTGAACAAGCTAATCAAGTGCAGGACTGCGGCTCTCTAGGACCGAACTTGCCTACCCCTGGCCTGGGGGTAAGCAGATCAACACTAAATTTTCCTTTTTGGGTGAACTATCCCTTTAATATACACATTCACAAGTTTAAAGGATGCATCAAATTGATCAAAAGTGACAGTAAAGAGAGTTTACAATGGATTTCTATTTCAAATAAACACTGTTCTTTTGAACTTTCTATTCAAAGAATCCTTTAAAAAAAATCACTGTTTCCAAAAATATTTAGCACTGTACTCTGGAACAATTTTCAGAAATTGCTAGTGTATGTGACATACTGAATTAAACATGAAATTTTTAAGTAGAAAGACATCAAAAAATAGTATACTCTGATAATATTACAAAAATAGTTTTACAGTGTGTTTTCAACATTGGTAATAATAAAAAGTGTTTCTTGACATATTGCATATAAGAGTGATTTCTGAAGGACCATGTGACAATTTTTTTATTTATTTCTATTGACAATTTTAAATTGCAATAATATTTCATAACATTACTGTTTTGACTGTCTTTTTTATAAAATAAATGCAGCCTTGGTGAGCATAAAAACTTATTTTAAAAACATTAATAAACCTTGCTGACCCCAAACCTTTGAACAGCAGTGTATACATTTATAAATTAGAATTTTTAAATTAAATATATATTCAAATGTTCTAAAGTTACCTGCAAAACCAGGAAAAAATAATGAAAGAAGGAAAACAAACAGACAGGCAGAGTATATATATAACACATTTTTGTCACATCTTTGAGCAACCAACACATCCCATTATAGTAGTAATGATAGACGGATTGTCAGCATTCAATGACTTCAGATTTGAAGTGTTTTGACTAAAGGCATGAAAGACGACTATTTAAAGATCTTTCAAACCATCAAGACCACCCTGGCCTCACGGTATGGAGTCAAACCCCACTCCGAGACAGAACATTCAATCCACGGACATGTCTGCAAATCACAGAACCTCAATGCAATGGGGGACATTGAAAACCAGGAGTATAAATGATGAAAAACATTCATTTTGGTCTCTCTCTTCAGTCTTTACCTGGCTTGTTTACAAGTTAATATGAGATTTTCCAGTATAGAGATATTTGGCCTTTTAAGTTCGGACATTTAACTGCATTTTACCCGTAATTTAATACTAATAGGCAAATATTCCACTTTAGCAACTGCTATATTTTTACCACTATGAGCTGCAATACATGAGACTACCGCTATTTGTAACCAAAATGTAATTTGCAATGGTAGATTTTGTATTTGATATAAAAAATAAAAAATAAACAATGACAACAAAATTGTACGTTGTGCTCTCCCACCAGCAAAAGCTCACCAGAGCACAGATAAAGATGCTGATATGCATCACGTAATTGGCTGACGACGGTCTGAGAAAATTAAGGTTAGGTGAAGACGCCGCGACTGCACACGGTGAAAGCGCCCGCCGACCCGCTCGCGAAAAATGTGGGTGTTCATACTTGGGTTTAATTTTTACAAGAACCAACTCTTTCCACTTGAGCTGTTATAGGACACATTGACACTGTTTTGACAAATTCAATATGACTACAAAATAATATTGATTGTATTGTGATTATTCATTAAAATTCTCAGCACATATTGCAAGCCATATTGCAGTGTCAATTTTACTTCGATAAATCATTCAGCTCTAACTGTTTTGCAAAAAATGTAATTAAACAATAGCATGACAGTCTCTGCAAAGAGAAAACACTGGAAAATGTGTATAGAAAAATAAGGAAAAGAGGAAAATATGTTTATACATATTGTTTATATATACATATATATATATATATATATGTGTGTGTGTGTGTGTGTGTGTGTGTGTGTGTACATTTTTAAGTAATCTCTGTTACATATAAATATCATAAAATCTTCTCATAATAAGAGACTCACTGGCTCTTTAGTCCCATAGTAACATGCTTTAAACCTAAATCAATATTTCATTTATTTCTTTATTTAGTAAGTTAAAATATAGTCAGCCAATCATGACAAAAGTGACCTCTTCAGGCTTTTGCAAGTCCCCTCCCTTGCATCACCCTGTCTGGGTTTATTTTGCAATAATGACAGAACACTATCCCTTATAGAAACATGTTCTCTTTCCCTTTCTTCTCTGCATGCTCTGCCTCCTTAAAACTGACTTCACCAGTCTAATTTATTTTATATTGCAAACCCTTTGAAAATGTGCAGAACCTGAATGTGTGTCTCTGTCAGCACAGGCACTGTAGTGTCAGATAGCCTTTCGTCATTGTTGTTACTCTGTGGTTGTGTGAAAAGAGCTACGACGCTCCAAAATTACAGCTCTGTCCCTCTCACTCGCTTTCTCTGTCAATGCGGCAACATTCAGCGCGCCTGCATTTTCAACCCGAGAAACTCAAATCAGCAGGAAATGTGACCATCTTTTGTTTAAGGCCTTTGTCTTTTCAGAGCATGTAACCAATGTACGGCACTTTTCAGGCTCCACAAAATAGGTATTTAATAGGAGCCCTGTCCAAAGACAAGGCTTGGGATGCATTTGAAATCGTATGCTGAAATCTGCAATCATCTGAAAGCATTTGTCATGAATGCAAGGGAGAAATTTTGTTTACAAAATCTTATGCAAAATAGTTAATAGTTGAACGAATCACTTAAATTAGTGACATTCATCATTTTGTCATCTTGTGTGTCCCTTTTTCCCTTTAACGTAAATGAATAGTTTAGACAAAATTCAAATTCTGTCATTATTTACACACCCTCACATCGTTCCAACCCACTTTTTATTGACAAGAAAAAAGAAACACAAACAGAGATTTAAAAAAAACTTAAATGTATACTTTAAGTCTTCTAAAGCTATACAGCTCTGGGTGAGAAATAGACAACAAATTTAAATCATTATTCACTGAAAAAAA
Source organism: Sinocyclocheilus grahami (assembly GCF_001515645.1). NCBI lineage: Eukaryota > Metazoa > Chordata > Actinopteri > Cypriniformes > Cyprinidae > Sinocyclocheilus > Sinocyclocheilus grahami. The sequence goes on along the minus strand of NW_015506129.1, from coordinate 463,383 downwards.
TTAATGGAATCAATGATACAGATAAGCTAATAATAATTATTTTATGCCTGATAAATGACAACTGGCTGCTATTAAAATTCAGCACTATTTTGTCTAAAATAATGGAAAATAACTTCACTGAAAAATAATTTAACTTTAAACCAGTCAATCGTTTAAAATATAGGGAGTACAACATTATAATGTACTATACTAACAATACTACTAATTATAATGTATTTGGTAACACTTTACAATAAGGTTCCATTAGTTAATGTTAGTTAATGTATTAACTAACATGAACAAACAATGAAAAATTAATAAATCTTAAATTATGTCATAGCAAACATGTTTGTTCAGTAGAAAATATTGGTCTCCCAGACTTGCAATGGAGGACAAAAATTGAGAGAATATTAAATATATTTATTTGTGTTCCAAAAATTTGTGTGGGTTTGGAACAACATGGGGGAGAATAAATTATGACCATTTTCATTTTTTTGGTGAACTAACCCTTTAAAGAGCAGCCCTCCACGTCCATGAACATTTGTGAGCGTTTTTTTTGTTAAAGAAGAAGATATATATATACACTCTACAAAAAAAGCTGGGTTGTTTTTTCAACCCAACTGCTGGGTTGAGACTGCTGGGTAAGGACGTTGGGTTGAAAATTGGTCTTGATCTATAACCCAGCGGCGCTGGGTTGGGAACGCGGACGTGAAAGAGAGCACGCACATCACATCGGACGACACCAGTGCGAGAAGCCGCCATTTTCTCTGCGTCTTCAGATGGAAGCGGGTGCGAGTTAAAGGCAGTTTATGGTAAGTAAAGATCCTAAATGTAAAGTCATCATCATTTATTGTTTGAGTCCGGTAGTATTTTGAGATTTCATGTAAGGCGGAAAAAGTCCAAAAACAGTTTATATTGAAAAATACGTGGACATGTTTTTCGTCTCAGAAATAAGTTACTCTTTTACTGAACGGAAGAGGTACTTTTAATATAACGTCAGTGAGTGTCTTATGTCTATATTTCCATAAGATTTTACAATATTTAAATTTTTTGAGGTGTTAATAGAGGGTTATTAACATATTTACATGTTAATTCGTCATCTCCTTTTTCGCAGTTAAACTGAATGTAGTTTCCTAAAGGAAACGGCATTATTAAATTGGCAGCGATGCCTAATCTGTATTCTTGGACTATGAAACAAACTGTAAGTGTATAATTTGTCAAAACAAAATATTAAATGCTATTTCTGTGTTGTTTAGTAGAAATTGAGTTTACACTCTGTCATTCATACACATGCTCACATTCTTTCAGTGGTGGAAAGAGTACTGAAAAAATATACTCAAGTAAAAGTACCATTACCTTCCAAAAAACTACTTGAGTAAGAGTAAAAGACTAGCCTATTTAAAAGTACTCATGAGTATTGAGTAGTTATTTAAATTTTTTGAGGTGTTAATAGAGGGTTATTAACATATTTACATGTTAATTCGTCATCTCCTTTTTCGCAGTTAAACTGAATGTAGTTTCCTAAAGGAAACGGCATTATGTAATAAAGTTTAGCCTAATTATATGGCCAACTCTTTAAAATACATCAAAACATCATGGAAATGGTATTCAGTTGAAGAAAAGATGAAAGTTATTCTCAGTCCAATCATCCCCATTTAAATCATAAAGTTTGAAAAAAATAGATTTAAAATGATGTGTAAGGCCACTGAGACCTTTTACACATTTACTCGAATTGTTATGCTGATAATGATAATACAATTTGTAAGGAAAACTGCATTAAATAGCGAAGTATTTCTGGGGAAACTTTTTCAAAGGAAAACACACACACACACACGCATGTCTCTTTGCTGAGCCGCGGCGGTCTCGGTGAATCAGCAGCATCCACAACTGAATGGAACAAAAAGTGTTGAACTTGAAAATTGTTTATGCGTGAGTGCACTTGCTAATTGAAGGCGGATTGTACAAAATGGATAAAAAATGTAAAATAATAATAAAAATAAAAAAAACCTTACGCAAGAGAGAGACGAGGCAGCGCAGATCGCGGGGAATTTACCGAACGTGGCACTTGCGGGAGTTAACACTGTACGCAGTACCCGCAACCTCACACCAAATTTCAGGCCGTGTAGATAGGCAAGCATATATACAAATCATTTAGTAAGCAGAACTTTCAAAATGTTCTTGTTAATCCATTGAGAGTCTAGATAATCAGTATTTTCAAGCTTTTCGAGTTGTTGTAGAAGTAATCCATGCCAATATTTATATATTTCTCTCTATACAATCACGTTGATGGGTAAAAATGTAATTAAAATAAGCATGTAACAACCACAAACGGAGGAAAATAGCGGAGTAAAAGTACCGATACATCACTTAAAATGTACTCAAGTAAAAGTAAAAATACACAATTTTTAAACTACTCAAAAAAGTACAATTACTGATAAAAACTACTTAATTACTGAGTATTTGTAATTCGTTACTTCACACTCCTGCATTCTTTCATATATATGTTTCTGATAAATGTTATAATATCAGTGTTAATGTTGTGGTTTATTTACTGTCATGCCAGAATAGTTTGTAAAGAACTTAACTTAAAGGGGTCATGTGATGTTGCTAAAAAGAACATTATTTTCTGTATTTGGTGTAATGAAATGTGTTTATGCGGTTTAAGGTTAAAAAAAACACATTATTTTCCACATACTGTACATTATTGTTTCTCCTCTATGCCCCGCCTTTCTGAAACGTGTCGATTTTTACAAAGCTCATCGTTCTACAAAAGCGAGGTGTGCGGTCACATTGGCCAGCCATGTTTAATTTTTCATTTATAAACTCTGTAGCTGTTAATATCATACTTTTCTGCATTTGTTCTTGCATGCATGTTACTTTTGACTGTTTTCTCTTCTTGTTTTTAATAAATATTTACCTTTTGATAGTCATTCTGTGTGTAAATGTGATTTTAAAATGAACATGTTACTTTTGACTGTTTTCTCTTCTTGTTTTTAATAAATATTTACCTTTTGATAGTCATTCTGTGTGTGTAAAAGTGATTTTAAAATTAACAAGATTTGTAGATTTAAAGTCTAGCTCGATTTGGGTTCATTTTAGCCTAGCAATGTAGTAATTTTAAACCATAAAAAAGCTACCCAGCATGCTGGGTCAAACATATAACCCAAATTGTCGGGTCAAAACAACCCAGCAACACCTAGGTTCATCCCTTTTTTACCCAGCGCTGGGTTGCCAAAATAACCCAAATTGGGTTGTTTTTAACCCAGCAGTTTTTAGAGTGTGTGACAATTTGAAATTGATACAAAACTTTTCCTTTTCAAATATTTTCTGTTCTTTTCTACTTTCTATTGATCCTGGAGGGGGAGGGGACAAAAAACATGTTCTCCACAAAAATATTAAGCAGCAAAAACTGCAAAACAAAATCTGCATATTATAATAATTTCTGAAAATCATGTGACACTGAAGACTGAATGATGCTGAAAAATCAGTTTTGCATCACAGGAATAAATTACATTTTAACATATATTAAAACAGAAAACAGTTATTTTAAATGGGAATAATATTTCACAATACTACTGCTTTTGATCAAATAAATGTAGGCTTGGTGACCATAAAATACCAATTGGTTATTGCTTCACAGGCGTTAACATTTTGAATATGAAGTAGCACAAATAAGTTTTTAAAGTTTTCATGCAACTGTGCAGTGTTAACATTCTGCCAAAGCTCTTCTTTTGTGTATGTTTCACAGCAACAATTTACATTTTTGGGTGAACTATTTTTTAAACAAGTTGGATTGTATTAGTCACATCACCACTGTGCTGCTACATCTAGTAAATGCAAAACAGTGACTCCAATTCCAATTTCACAGCGAAGTGCCGCCGCAGACAAGTGAAAGGACATTCTCTTATTCTCATTCTCTCGAGGATGATGCAAAAACACATGCAAAAAAAACAAAACAAAGAGTTTCATTTATTAAGGAAAGCAATAGGGCCAAGTACAGTCACACTGGTGGGTTGGATGCTATTGTTGGTGTTTACAACTTAAAAAACCAAAGACTAAGTCACCTCTCATATTTCATTTCTTTGGTTTCGCACAGCTCGTAGCAAAAAAGTCAAACACAAATCCGCAGGAAGCTCATAAGGAAAACTTGCGCAAAAAAACAAAGAGTTTCATTTATCAAGGAAAGCAATAGGGCCAAGTACAGTCACACTCATAGGTTGGATGCTATTGTTGGCGGTTACATCTTTAAAAAACAAAGATTAAGTCACCTCTCATATTTTATTTCTTTGGTTTCGCCCCGCTCGTAACAAAAAAAGTCACACAAATCCGCAGGAAGCTCATAAGGAAAACTTGCCTGCTTTGATCCATTATAGGAAGCAAGATGTCGCCTTAGTACCATCTTCACCCCTAAGCATTTATCAAAACATTATTGAAATGTCAAATGGGCTTCAGAGATTTAAGAAAAACAAATATAGCCCTTACAGAAAGCTGATTATTTTTCCCGATGCTGTATTTAAGCCACGTTCTGAAACAAAACAGCATCGGTGGCCTAGTTATATTGCTTTGCATTCAGCCCTCAGCTCAAGATTCAATGGTTTCAGGTCTCTGCGGGATAACGTCTCTACGTTAGCTTTAAATGAAAAAAAAAATGCATGCCGTAAGTCCCGCAAAGGAAAGTATGTAGTGTTTGGTAAGGTTGTGCCTTCTTAAACCCATCTCTCGCTTCGCTGTCAATACAGAGGCTGTCTTTTAAACTTGTATGATAAATCCTGGCTTCTTAAAAACGATGTTCCCCTCATGACAGCTTTGAAAATAAAACACATAATTCTGTATTTTTTCCTTTCTTACAAAATTAGGCACACTTTCCGCTGTCATGGGTCCAGCCAGCAAGGGCACACTGTGTTCAGAATCAATACATCTTCTTTGTACTCATTGTCTTAAAATGCTGGATGAATGACAGATGTTATCCTTGGATGCCTAGCTCAGAGGTCCGTCATGCAAGCGATACAATTGGAACAGCTGCCAGAAGCCCTTTCCATCCCATTCTAAACAGAGCAAAGGCTGCTGGAAAGGAAGTCTGGCAATAACAACCGAGCCACAGCAACGTCCTTCGGTTTCAAAAGCATTCACTCAGAGGACTCTGCCATTAGCGGCTGACAGGATAAATGCACTGTAAAAGCTGCGGCGCATTCGCTTTGTGTCTCACCGTAGCAAAAATAAAAAGACAACAGAAAGATTGAGGGGTTTTACACCTATATTTAAGCCATATTAGAGGCATCACGAGCTGCACATTGGCATGGGGACATGCTTCAGGCCAACTAGATGGAGATGAAGGGCAGATGTCTCAATTGACATTGAAATGCAGCATATGACATCAATAATGCCATAAAGCTCAGTGGAAAGAATTTATATTTTCATTCTTGTTTATATTATGCTTCAATTTGACAGATCTGGGCTAGTAACTAACAGGGCACAGGTTAAAAAACATTCAATTTAAATGTTTATATATTAAAAAGCATATAATGGTATTCAGACGCATGCTAAAATACTCTACACACCAATAAACTGTAAACATTATTACAATGTGCCACTGTGTCCATTCATCTCAAGATTGTCTTCTTGGAACGCTGACATCTCGTCAAATACAAACTCACGGAACCATTTTCTCAGCCGAACAACATAAATGACATGCGGTTTATCGCTCGTTATTAAAAACCATAACTCAGTTTCTATTAAAAGGCCTCTGCAAATGGACACCTTAGAAAGGTTCACATAAGTTGCAATGGATTCATAAACATAAGCCTGCAGCATGGACAGAATGCAAACATGGGCTACAAAGCATTTCTAATAACACTAGTTCAAAATTCTCAAAACTATCTGAAAAGTAGCCTGTCGTGGAAGTGCCATGATACATTGATGGTGTCAGATGGTAATAATAATATCAATATTTAATATCAGACATGGTGGTATTGAACGATTACTTAGGATAATTTGCATGTTAATCCAAGTCTAAAAACATGCAGTGCTTAAATACTTTTGGAAATTGAAGTGCTTTAGTGTACAATTTTTTTTCACACATTTTCCGAAAAAAAAAAAAAGACATGTCTTTACCACAGTCTATGGTCTTTACCTGCAAAATATAATCATTGACAAAGCTGCGCGTGCGGCTGTCGAACTTGATAAACATTTTCTACATCGCTGTCAAACGATTTGGATTGATTTCCAGAATTGTTGCAACATATTGTCGATTAATATCCACTTAATCCACCACTCTTTTTCTCCCTTCCATTCAGTTTTACTGTAACTTTTTACTGAGAGAAAAACACCGCTCGAAACGATTCAGTGCATGGCTGAGTTGTTTAAAAGATTCAGATTTAATAGCGAACCGATTCAGACTGACGGTTTCAACTGAAAAGTACCCACTCAAAAGATTTATTCACTCACGAATTGGTCACCACTAGTTCTGATCCCAAGCAGCTGTCAGAAAAATACGAGCGTACGACTTTACTGTTTACGTTTTTTGAGGGAAAATGTTTCGATACGTCGTCAGGTAAGGATTTATCAGTAAAGCTGGCGGCAGGAGGCACATTTTGGTCGATATACTTTTAAATTGGCGCTCGCCAGGAGATGCCGCTCTATTAAGTCACTATTTTGGAAGTAGCCAATGATAGGCCCTGTCCCAAATGGCACCCTAAGCCCTCGCGGTCTTCCTCTGAGTCCACACTTTCGTGACGTAATGCCGCTTTGACTGTCGGGTAGAAGTCTGCTGCAGAGCTCGCCCCAGTGCAGGCTCGGCAGAAGTGCGGATCGAAGGCGCATATATGGCCGCAAAGGAGGCGCTCGTGAGCACCCTTCTGACAAATGGGACACCCTACGGTCTTGTGGACTTAACGTTGTAAGTCATTATAAGTCCGTAAGACTGCAAGTGCACATGAAGTGTTCCATTTGGGACAGGGCCATAGTATATAAGAGCTGATTTCTTTCAATCACTGAAATGTCATAGAATATATTTTCATCTTTAATTGTACTAATATAAGTCACTTTAGATCAGAGAGTCAGATACATGACAATTACATTTGTGTATATGTGTAATATCAGCAGCCTTTAGAAGCTAAATTCAATAAAAGCTCAAGTATCATGTCAAAGCATGAAAGCTTTAAGGCTTTTGACAAAAGCATGTAACACATAACCTGAACAAAGCCACTCAGTTATTGCTCTAGGCGAGGATGAAAGCATGCAGGGGTTTTAGGCCAAAGCAGGAGAGAGAAAAGTTTCCTAAAGTACAAAGTGCACTACAAAGTGGCCTCACAGAAGGAAAGTTGGAAGTGGAATATGTTAAATTAAAATGTCCATATCTTCCATCACATTTCTGTAGGTGTTATTTCAAGATTAAGGGCAGAATCTCAAGATACGTTGCCATTTCCTGTCTCTGTTTCTCAGTGCGGCATGATATTACAGAAAACAAATAGGCTCGGAGAGCAGAAAGGAGGGGAGGAGTGCTGCTTTGTTCGTGCGTATGTGTGAAGAACGCATCCCTTCCTCTCCCATGAAGGTTGCAGAGCAACAAGATTAAAGGAGTGTCAGTCAGCACTCCTAAATGCAAGAGTCTTCCTCCAGAAACAAGAGAGGAGAGAGATTGCAAAGGGTGGATGGAGAGAAGTGCAGAGAGTGGAGACATTGTGGAGGAGATAGAAGAGTAATTTGGGTGAGATGGATGGAATGATGATATGTGAATAAAAGGGTGACGGACACTAAAGAGATGGAGAGAGCAAGGGAGGGGGAGAGAAATCGCAATTGTGCAGCATTTGACACCTCTGCAGAAAACACCTTGCCAGCCTGTCAATCACAGGGGCTCAATTGATTGATTTTCTCCTGTTCTCAATCAGGTTCTTAAGAGGGTCCTGCTTCTTTTCTTTCTTTGTCTGCCTGACAGCTCTTCTTCACCGTCTCTTTACCCCTCAGACTCTGGCCTGATCCAAAATATCACCTTCTCCTTTGACACGTATCAATCAGAGACATAAATTAGATACTTAAGGGAAAAAACACGATTAACTTCAAAAAATGCAAAGCATATATTAAAAATATGCATGCTAATTTAGTACAATTAATTTAAAAAATATATACACTATAATTTTTTTTTTTACTATCTTTATTTTAGGGCTTTTCTCAGCCAATGTTTGTTATATGCAATTAATTGTGATGAATTAATGAAATTGCAGCTACCAACATACAGTATAATAAAAATTATTTAATACTAATTATGATCACTATAAATAATGATTCTGCCAATTAATACTTCATTAGTCTATTAATGTACATAGCATAATGATTATTATATAAAACAATATATTACATAAATGTGCATTAGAATTTTTGGTAACACTTTACAATAAGGTTCATTAGTTAAACATTAGTTAATGTATAAACTAACATGAACTAACCATTAGCAATACATTTGTTACTGTATTTACTAATCTTCGTTAACGTTAGTTAATAAAAATACAGATGTTCATTGTTAGTTCATTTTAGTTCACAGTGCATTAACTAATGTTAACAGGATTTTAATGATGTGTTAGATTAAGACAAAAAGAACACAGGATGGGGAATGAGAAACATGGTAACCTTTTTATCTTTGGCTTAAAGGTTAATAAACAGCATAAAAAACCTTTCCTTCTGCCTCATTTACAGAAATGACAGGATCTCTGCAGGTGTGTGTAACTTCTCCCTCTCTCTCTCTCTCTCTCTCTCTCTCACACACACACACACACACACACACACACACAGTTGTTACTCTATTTCTTTTCTTCTGAAGAACTGTTTTGTCTGTTATTCATTAAGGTTTCATTCAAATTCCATTTGATTTAATTGTATTGGGCACCATGGTAACAGGCATTACTTTTTGAATGATTCAATTATTAAAAAAAAAAAAATGATGATGATGATTATGATGATAATGATGATGATGATGATGATGATGATGATGATGATGTAAAATGATTAACTCTGCACTGTCCCTTTAGGTTACTAGTCAAATAAGCAAATTTGTGACCAGATTGTCAGCTCAAGTGCTGACGGCATTAAAGCAAAATAACCAACATTTCACTAATTTATAATGAAAACTTTTGTTTTAAAGAAAGAAAGAAAGAAAGAAAGAAAAAACTAATGGTCTTCAACCATGGGTGTCACTAGACCCTTTTTACTGGGGAACAAGCCCCACTAAAATATCACTGTGTCCCAGTAAAATATAACTGATAAATCCTAGTGTCCGTGGGATTGACATATACTAACCTGATAATCATTTTCTCTGATAATATTTCACCAATCAAGTCATTAGTGTTCTGAATTGCAACAGCTGTTTAGAATGAGAACGAGTGATTCCAGATTTGTGAATGAATCACTCTTTTGATCCACTTGGTCAAATGGGTGTGCAAAAAGGTCTGAAATTGTTCACGATTCATTCGGACAGTTTACTCACGCACTGAATCTTATTCAGTGGCTTCTCACACCAAAATAGTAACAGGATATTTTATAAGATAAAAAACAATGGGGTTGCTGGATGGGGTTGAAATTATTAAATATTAAATCCATTGAAGAAAAGAAAACTTGCAAATGCCTTCTATCGTTTGTCAAAGACGAAACAGCGTGTGCAGTTTGTGGATGTCTCTATGCTGCAGGTAAAGACAATTTATATTAAATTCAGTCATGACAACTCTCGGAGAGTTTAGCATGATAATGTACATGACAATGTTAATGTTTTTGGTCTTGGCGGAATAGAAGTGCTGCAGAGGTAGAGCAAGCGACAGCAGTAGATCTATACAGGTGGAGCTGGGGAAGGTGGATGCTTTCTGAAGTTCGCTGCAACTGTTACAGCAAGTGTTTGAATGTTGAGCAGCAAGCTCATTAGCTGCTGATGTGAAAGAAACCAATCAACTGCGTGATGCGAGTAATGATGTGAGTAATGATGTGATTATATCAGAGTGAGTTGAAAGCCTGCGCCATCTAGAGCTTCATGACAGAACTTTGTATTTATATCTAAAACCGTATTTAAAAAGAGTATATACATATTAGTATCTAAGCCTGTGCCCCAGTACTGATGAAAGCCTAAAAACACCTCTTGTCCCCAACTTTTATACCCCACTGTAAGTATGCTATGCTAATGAAGCTAAATTGAAAATTTGCTACACAGACCGACATAGACCAAGAAAGAGACTGAAGATAAGTGTCTCTAGCTCTCCACACACACGGATATGTGTTTGCATGATAAATTAAGATACAGTATGAAAATTGGTAATATTTCATTTTCCTCCTCAGTTCCCTTTCTGAGGGATGTAAGCAGCTGTTCAGGGCCGGAGGGGATATGTCATGTGATATAAGTAGGAATCAATGGACGAGGGACTTGAGTATTGTATATTTACTTAACTAGATGAGGAACATCTCATTCTCCACACTATTGGATACCATGTGGGAGAACAAGAGAAACAGCCAGTTAATTAAGGAAAGAAAGAGGGGGGAAAGAAGAATAAATGATATAAACACAAAGAGGAGAGTATGTATTGTTATTCTCTCTTCATCTTTCTCCCAGACTGATGCAATTTCATCCCTCCCATTCTCCCATCATTCAGGTCCAGCCCATTTAAAACCCCTCAACTGTCAATCATCTCGTCCAATCATTCAGTCGCCATAGCGAGGGCAGGAATCAATCACCGGGGTGTCCTCTCGTCCTGGATCTCAATCATGCAGTCTGTGAGCCTGGCATTTACCAACAGATATTACATACACATATAAAATATATGACACAGATTAGATATGTGATTACAGAGTCGGTCCCACTTCGCTGGGACCAGAACAGCGAGATCTAATCGAAGGGCCGGGCTGAACACGGCCTGCATTGAGTTTGGAGGAGGGGACTGCTGAAGTAGGGAAATGAAAAAGAACCTGCTCTCATTTCCTGTGCGCTACGGCGCCCCTCGACTCACCGTTAGGGACCCGAGAGATTATATATGCAGGTGATACATATCACTAAACTGGATGCAATTTTTCTGCCCTTTTCTTTCATGAGGACCGTAACAGACAGTATGCTGTTTAATAATTGTGACATGAATAAGTGGGATTTGTAACCCTGAAACAGCAAGAAGAAAATGAAAGACAATAGAAAGATAATATAGAAAGGTGTACAAGATGTTCATCTTATTTATAATGACTACGAATGTGTTTGTTTAAATACATGCTATGTTTTGCAAGAAAATCATCCACTTAATATAACCAAATATTTGCAATATTGATGTATATATTGCTTGCTATTTCTAATTATGAATAAACGTCAATGGGAATCTATGGTTTTGGGGGTTTTTTTAGGGGGGGGGGGGGGGGGGGTCTGTTTTTTTTCTGATGATGTAGTTACAGCATCTACCTAGATCATGCTAATTAGCCAGATCTTAACCCCTTGGTTTGTGTTTATGAATTATACATACACAACCTGCTGATCTTCTCTGGAAATTTTTCTGGAGTTTGTATGTTCCGCATATCTAACGGTCTTTATCGTTTAAAATTATGCACCACCACATTTAAGCCAAAATTATGATGCATGATTAGGCAATTTTAGATTTCTTTCTTTATCACAGACAAGAACAGTAAGCTTTTCAGCACTAGTTCAAAAAAGGAAGAGCAAAGGATGAGCATAAATGTAATCGATTCTTTAACTACCTATTTTATCATTCTAGTGCTGCTACAGAGCATTTTCTACTAAGCTTTGTTGCTTTTCTTCAACAACATTACACAAAATGGCAAAGAAAATACACTGGTAAATATTAAGTCATTCCATGATGTAAAATAAAATGGCTTTATCTACGTCACTGATATGAGTCAGTCTTCATTTTATATTTGCATCATTTGTCATAAATTACTACTCATCTTTTCAAATTTAAAACCTGCAAAAATGACAAATGCTAAGACACTTCAGAAGCCCATATTTCATTGGTCTTACTTCATTAAAGTTACATTTGGTCGAAACAGATCAATAAACCAACGAAAAACCAAAAAGCACTTTGTGTTTTCTTTAGGATGGAGATGCGAGACTGTCCCATAGCCACTGAGTAAATGCCACAGAGAATTGATCTTTTACAGGATTTATTTTGATGTGCTTTTGCATGGTTCTTCAAGATTACATAGTCTGTTTTTATCCCAAACTCAAAAGTTTTACGGTTTCCCCAAAGTCATCCCTTCACTTTGAGACTGTGAGGAAGTGGCGAGAACAACGGAAAGAGTGAGTTTCGGAAGTTCGCCACATGCTCCGTGGCGCATTCCCCCAGCTCACGAGGACTGATCCGGCACCAAATCCCAGCTCACGGAGGTGCTGAGCCCCCATGTCGCTCTCTTTCCAACTGTGGAAGGCGGCCGCATGAAGGCGGCCAGGCCAACGCTGCCTAACTGGGCCTTGGCAAGGTGACTGCCAACCCTGAGGGGGATGAGAGAGAATTTACATAAACTGCTTTGGAGATCATCAACCCTTCCACTCCTCTATCTCTCGTCTCTCTTTCGCTCACTCGCTCTCTCCCCTGCGGCATGATGCTTTATTACCAAAGGCTTTTATTTCGCCGTGATTTCGCCTGTTGCAAATCAATGCAACCTGAGTGCTGCACACAGGCGTGGAGACGCGTATGGTGGAATACAATCGAATAACACACAGACAGTGTTAACTTCTGTTTTCCTTCACTGTAAAACCTGATGAAAGGAAACCAGCATAAATCTCAGCACCGCCGTTCCATTAATATAAGCTTTCCCACAGGAATCCATCAAGAGCTTTGGCACCAAGAGCCATTACTGCAATAATGCAGTGAGGAGAAGATGAAAAAAAAACTGGAATACTCAAAGGCTGCACTGTTAATTTAGTCATTGTTCTTCCAAGGCCCTCAATATCGCCGTTCAGCAGTGCACTCAACCTTGAGAACAGGCCAGTTTTGTCTTCCCTGACGTTCCTGACAGATTATTTATTCATGGTGGCAGATTGGCAAAGGCGTGAAAGTCAAAACAGTACACAATCCCTGTGTGCTGATACTTTTCTTACTTCTCAAGATGCTTTGGTCTTATTATAGCACAAGGCACAGTGCTCTTGTTCGCACTAGTAGAGTGTTGCAGGGATGATGTATTTTTGTAGGCCAACCCGGAAGTTCACCTGGGTTCAGCATCACCCTGGTTTCTTCAAGAAAACGCTAATAGAATTTTTCCATTGGCTTTTGGATTATTGCAGAAAATTAGCTCTCTTACTAACACATTTTTTTGTTCATCGTGATAATTTTCACAAATGAACAACTTTTATGAATGCTGAACCCTAAATACAGTCAGAGAAGTAACAAGCTTAATTACACAATAAACAACCCTTACAAAAATGAACCATGGTTTTACTACAAATAAAAAACATGGTTACTAGTTAAACCATGGTAACCACAAATTAACCATGGTTTTGCTACATTAACCATAGTGTAACCATGGCATTTGTAGTAAAACTGTGGTTATACAAATGGTGGTCAATATGCCAAAAACCTACTTACTACAACCATGGTTAATTTTCGTAAGGGAAATTAAAACATGGTCTCATGACATGGTTGCTTGTGACAACTCTTTCAATCTTTATTTAAGATCTACAAGTTGTAAAGTTTGAGTTATTATAGTTTGTAAGAGTGTGATTATAAACACAACAAGGCTGTGTGAGTAGATGAGTTGACCTGTTTAATGTGATGATGTTTAATGTCCCCCATAACCTCTGTAGTCTCATTTAGCCATTTGTTAGCAACCACCTTTATCAAGGCAAGTAAAAGCTTTAAACACACACACACACACACAAGGGGCATTACTGATGTGTATTATGTGTTTTAATACATGAAAATATCTTGAGCTTGTGCTAACCACAGACCTTATTTCGGGCATTTAACCAAAAAACCATTTAAAAACCACTTTGATTTTGGGACAATGGAACCTGAATTTCAAAAATGTGGACTTGTTTTGGGTTTCAAAGGCAGGGTAGGTGATTTGGTTCAAAAACATTTTTGTTATGTGGTTGAAGTTCTCTTCACATCCCGATAGCAATCATTAAGTTAAGTGGTCTAAATGTATTTATATCGTCTGTGAAGGCGTAAGACCATAAAATGTTTGTCCAATCATATCCCTCTGTCCGAAGGCTACGATAGGCTGTCCTACCTGCCTGTCCTTCGCACAGCTTGTTTGCGCAGACGTGATGTCAGAATGTTCCATTGCGCTATTGCAGACCGAGCAAGAACAGAAGGCATTATTATTGTAATAATATATGCCACCTCTCATCATATCACTGGTTAGCCTCTGGTCTGCCTGTGCGCGTTCATGTATTTCAGGAGAGCCATGGCTTTGGAGAGTGGTTTGCAGGGTGGGTGGGATCTTATGCTTTCAAAGCTAGCTTGCTATTGCTAGCCTCACTGAAATCACCCTACCTCAGAAGATTCAGATTTAAACCTGATTTTACACATCCAGAATTGATTAGATAGTCGAAAGTGAGCATTCCATAACAGAATGGAGCTGAAATAAACATGCTAACCTTTGCTTACAGTGGCTAAATAGCTATTTATTTTCATTAGATTAAGACTTCATCGCAAAAATGTGCACCAATCAATCGTTATGAATGTAAAAGGTTGATTTTGAGTATATTTGGTCTTTTAAAGAGCAAATAAAATACCCTGAATTAGAATCAGCAGTATAAACAGAGTATAACTATATTTATTTACTTAAAAAGAGGTACGGTAAAATGAATCTATTTAAATCAGTTCATTGAAATTAACAATTCAATTCACTAAAACAGAAGTTGTGTGTACAATAATATACACTTAAACTCAAACTATGTACTCAACTGTCTAGTGTATGATGTTTAGACGGCTACTTTGTCATCCAGTATCAGTCTGACAAGTTTTCCAAGTTGCTTTGTTGGTCTGTTACTAGAAAATACATAACATCTGCTGCCCTGCTATTAAAAATTAACTTAAAGCAATAGGTCGTCCAAAAGTGAATATAGCGACAATTTAGAACAACATGATTTTGAATATTCAGTTTGGAGTGAACTATTCCTTTAAGTTTCTGACTCTTTTAGTAACTCCCCAACACTGGCATATACATGTACAGACAACCAGCACCCTTCGGTATGTAAGTAATTAGCATCTAAATGTGATTTCATCCGGCGCATGGTTGCAAATGTCGACCATTCCATACCCAGCAGGCTCCACATCCTTCAGCTCTGTGGAAGAATAAGGCAGAAAATAGAGGGGAATTGAACCTTTGGTGTCTGCATCTGTCTGAATTAATGTTCCAGCAGTGCTACCGGGCTGCCCACTAGCCGGCCGCCTTATCGGAGTGAATTTTCAGACGAATAAGCTCCTGCCAGCAGATTTTCCCGAGGTGTACTCCATATGTTCTGCAATGGTACGATTCATCAAGGGCACTGAACGCTAGTCAAGGCCCCAGAGGAAGCATTTATACATTATATGGATTTGTTGGGCGGCACAAATTTTAAAGCCTTCTGTACTGACCTGATTAGCCCAGGATGGTTGATTTTCAACAGCTTAGCAAAACTAAGACCAGAAAAGCTTCATTTTACAGTAGTTTACAGTTTACAGTTAAGGTTGTTTTACATGCTACACGATAACCGGTTCATTGTCAATGGAACATCATGCACAACTTCTGGCGCCAAACACTGAAAACTAAAAAGACTGACCTTCGATAGCCAATCAAATGGCATTTAGCTTTTATGTGGTCAAAGAACAATATACTTAGTGACACGAAAAACAATTCCCTCACACAATCAATTCCAGCTTGTTTTAGCTGTTTTTTTTCCCCAAATGAAAGAGACATTTTATTTATTTTTGCTAGTTTCATTAGCAAACACTTTTAATATGGAATACAATATCTATAGTAATCACCTCACTCAGAAACGCAGCATGTTTTTCCTAGTTAGCATCTACCTGATGCAGGGATTGCTCATATGATTATATACAGTGGGTACGGAAAGTATTCAGACCCCCTTAAATTTTTCACTCTTTGTTATATTGCAGCCATTTGCTAAAATCATTTAAGTTAATTTTTTTTCCTCATTAATGTACACACAGCACCCCATATTGACAGAAAAACACAGAATTGTTGACATTTTTGCAGATTTATTAAAAAAAAAAAACTGAAATATCACATGGTCCTAAATATTCAGACCCTTTGCTGTACCCACTGTATACTGAAAACACAAGGTTAAGGTATCAACGTTGCCAAATGTCAGAGTTTTAAATCATGTATTTTGCAACTTCCATTGAGATGAATGGGAATGCTAATGGTCAGCTTTCTCTAGCTATTATCCACTTTATTTTTAATGTAAGAGCGGGTGCAGCCATTTTTAACTTGAATGAAGTGTAAGCTGCTTCCAGTTATTTTAGATGTATAAAACAATCTGTTATGGTACTTAATAGTGCAAACCAGTATTTGTTATCATATTATTTTTATTTATTACAGTAATCATTAATACCCTGATTTGTAGCACAAATTAAGCGTTAGCGTTAGTTCTGGCAGGTCACGTGAGTCAAGCTTGCATCAGCTGATTCTCAGCTGATCACATCTACCTATAGGAATACGACACCTATCGCGGCATTTCTATATAAGCTCTATTCAATATTATTCAGCATCTTTTCAGCTTGCCCCTGAGCAAATTACCCTCCTCCATCCCCAGTTCCTCCTTTCGCCACAGTCAGGACTTGGCTTTCTGATATTCCTTGCTAATCAGACTCCTTTATCTTGAATAAAGTGTTACACTTAAATATCATTAAGTACATTAATGATATCTGCCTTGTTCTGTTATTATTATTGCTGCTCGCCCTGCTCATTCATGACAGGCTGCATGGATGGGCATGGAGGTTTTTGCCCAGAACAGAACCATACCACCAAACCATTTTGACGATAGTGGTCCTGACAGAAATAGTTTTACCGTTTACTGCACTTTATTATTCCTTTAGTTATTTAACAGCTAATGAATATGAAGTCTTGTACATTCACAGGAAATAGCTTACTTTCAAATTGAAAATTAGGTGTATATTGTAGGTACTGTACTCTGAAAAAAAATCTGATTTGGAAACAATTTTCACTCAGAAATTGCTAATAAATTTCACAAAGAGTTACTAAGAAATGGCAAGTGACACACTGAATTAAATTAAATTTTGAAGAAGAAAACCTCCTGTAAAACTTTTTATTTACAATATTTGCAATGTTTTTGTACAGCGTAGACCTTGGAAAGCACCTGTAACTCAAGAAAACTAATTAAAATGACTGCTAATGCAGTTGTTTTACATTTAAATTTAATGAAAAATGGTTTCATTAAAAATGACTGGTCATTTTAAGTGTAGAAAGTCAGTATATATATGTTCTCTTTATGCAGATTTATGTATGCAATGTGTGTTGTGGTTTACTTGGTTGGGCTCAACACTGCAGATGATGCTCCTGGAAGACAGACAAGAACATTCTTGAGACCAACAAGCAACACAACAGTGACACCCTCAGGAGAGAAACGCTGAAAGAATATAGCCCATGTCTCACTCAAAAAACACATACTGCTGCCAAGAACACTCAAGAGGATGCTGAACGACAGCTTTAATCAGGGGGAGAACACAGGCACTCAGAAATAAAAGTTAAAACCAAAGAAAATGCAGAGTGCGGAAAGGCTCGCTGGGTCCGATTTGCTCGAGCAATTTAGAAATGATTGACATGTTCAATTAAAGCAACAGTTACTGGATGCTGGTTGTGATACTGACTGGACAAGCTAGTAAATTAGCATATGCTCAATGATTCGGGAAAATCAATCTCTTGGGGGTCATGGAAGGTAATGCCACACTTAGTTCTTCTCACCCGTGTTAAAAAGAAATTGCTTTAAAAGACAATGTGAAAATAAAATTGGCCTATTTTTTACTATATTAAGAAATGTCCCTGATTCCTGTTCTTGCATGATTCATCAATGCATGTTCTAAATATATATACATATATATATATATATATATATAAAAAATCATAATCATGACAATCATTGTTTCTTTCTGCAGCACAACATTTTTTGTCCGGCTTATGTAAACTGATCTTAATCAATAATAATATAGCCTAAATTTGATTTTGTTCTAGATTTAAAAAAAAGAAAGAGAAAGAGCCGATGACATATTTTAAAGCAGAAAAATACAAAAAAAATTATATATATATATAAGCTATTCTGAAATATTCTAATTTTTTTTAATACACACACACACACACACACACACACACACACAATGAAATACTCTATTTCATTTTTTATATATATATATATATTTTTTTTTTTTTTTTTTTTTTTTTTTTTTCAAAAAAAAAATAAAAAAACATTTTTTTTTTCACACAAAAATATAAAATACATACATTTAAATCATAAAAATGTTTTATATATTAATATATAATATATTAAAATAACAATATACAATTGTATATATTATAAAATTTCATATTATTGATTTTGTAATTTTATTTTATTGATTTTGATTTTTCATTATATATTTGGATATTTTTGTATTAAGTCAAGTCAAGGGATGCATATTATACCGGTATCATATTGGTTATCCAAAAAATGGTATAAAATATATATATATAAATGTTACTTGTCATTTACTAGCAATTTCTGAGTGAAAATAAATAAATTTCTGAGTGTGAAAGAAAATCACAATTATTACAATCCCCAAATATATTAAACTCTAACATATAAAACTCAGCCATTGTTCAATCTTCACGACTAGCACTGGCTAAAGACAAGTTGCTTTATCCCAAAGAAAGTTTCTTTCTTCATTCGCCTCAATTCCTTATTATGTGTGGACGAGCGTGTCCTTGATAAATCCTTAATTTAATTAATGGATAATCAAAGCTATTAATGAGCTATTAGAGATATGATTGAGCTTTGCATTTTTGAGGATGTAGAACAGGCTTTCAAAAAGCCCCATGAATCTGGCAGGCAGCCTGCAGCACAGCAACAGTTTGAAGAAACATCTTCTTAACCGCTTTCTTACTTTTATCACCTGGAAGAGACTGTTGGTGCCCCACAAAACCTTTTTTTTTTGTTTTCACGCACCTGTCTCATATTGCGGGGGAGGGATCGGGGTTACCCTCTTTATCGCGTCTGCTATCTCTCTGGTTTCTCTAACTGAAAGAGTTGAGGTTGTTACAGTGGGAACCCCACCTGGCAAACAGGAGCATCCACCTGGTAGGCCACTCGAACCCTGCCTGGAAAAAGTCTCACACACACACACATCAGAAATCTTTTTGGACGAGGTCTGAGTGCAACTGAAACGAATCGTGAACAGATGCAGAGCTGCAGGCTTGGTTTGAGCCAAGATAAAGTGCTGGCGTCGCAGTGGTCTGTGATCTTCCAAATGCTCATTTTCACTGCTCTGCTATTGCTTAGCAACAAGGAGGCCAAGTCACAGAATATGCTTTAAGCTGATTTTGCAAATCAAGGGATGGAGGATAAAACAAAGTGCGCAATAAACACTTATTGTTCCAGTGTATAAAACATTTATTTGGTTACATATTGTTCAGGACCGAAGTAGAAACTGAGTGTTTGTAGTCTTTAAAAGAGAAAGTTCATCCATAAATTCTCATTATTTACTCACGCTCATGCTGTTCAGTGCTGCTATTTTTTTTTTATTTAGTCCATAAATTGCAAAAATGATAAGCATTCCATAACAACTTAAAAAAGCTTTTCTGTCGGCTATAAATTGACAATCATGTTAACTTTAAAAAACAGTTAAGCTCTTCAAAGTGCACTGAAAAGGTCTCTTGAGGCTCGATTCATCCCCTATGTCCACTAAATACTCACCGTGGCAGAAGCAGACATTAAAAATGCATGGCCGCAGAAACAGAGGGCACTTTAAATAAGGACACTTTAGCTCTATTCTAAAACCTAGCGTGCTGCCTCAATGTCAGCTAACTACATAAACAGTGCCTTCTGATGGAAAATCCTAACAGTCACGGAATGATTTGACACATGCATGATTTAAAAGCTCTACATATAGGCAGCAGTCCATGATCAGTATGTATTTCTTAAGACTTTATTAATGGTCATAAATATACTTTTAAATATATAAAGTACAAAGGAGGCAAAAACATTTAAATGCTTTAAAAGGACTGTATATCTGTAAGTAACTCATCAAAACTTTCATCTGTAAATAGCACATATGCACATTCACAATTCTGTCTATTGACATCTTCTTTTTCTCTATATTTTATTACTGCATTGTTATTTATAATTTATTGTCTTTCTCTTTATTATTAGTGGGGTTTTTTTAATTATCTTAAATTATATGTATGTCTGCACTATGTTTGTACTTTCTGTACTGGAAGCTCCTGACACCAAGATGAATTCCTTGAGTGTGCAAACACACTTGGCAATAAAGCTCTGATTCTGATTAAAACACTCCCTCCACAGGCCGCTCACAAAGTTTGGGAAAATAACATTTCTCTTATTATGTTTAAGTACAGGTAAAGTAACTGTAAAGTGTTGAAGAGTACTATTTGTGTTGCATTGGAAACTCTGGGTCACAGAGTACAAAGAAAAAGGACAGAAACAGTGGGAAATTAAGGTAGGGCTGGAGAAAATATGAAGAAGCTGGGAAACAGCAAGAAAATTATTTTACGTTACTTACGGACTTTCTCTGAAATGTCAAAATAAATAAACTATCATGTCAAGAAAAAGAGGGACAGATTATTTTCAAAAACCAACATATTTTGGCCTTTTATTCAGGTTATGAGGTTTTTACGTAGAACAGAATAAAAGGTCCCTGAGCATTTTGTTCCAGTGAATGAAACACAGTAAGACAAAATGAGCAATTAATTACTTTTCCAAATACATCAGAAAAAGAGTTACGCCACAGGTCACCTATTTGAGCTGTTGAGTCAGAAAATGAAAGCGTCGTAAAATAATAACAACAATAATAATCATAATGACATTTGATTTGGACTACAAGACAAACATGCAACATTTGTTTAGTTTATGCAAAGTACTTTAACAGTCGAAATAAAATTAAGATTGACTATTTTCTTTTACTTCAAAGCAATTTTGTCTTCTTTCAGAAGTCTTTTTGTGGAAGAACAATGGGTTGTGGACCCCGTTTCATGTCTATTTTCTAGTTTCTAGCATGGTACTGGTCATCTAATCTAATTGTCAGTAAAATTTTAATTTGACTGAGTGTATTAAATTTAATCATGTCTTTGAGAACACAGACACTAAGTAGTACAGATTCTACAAACTGCAGAATTAACACTCAAAACAGCCAATCTGTTTTCCTTCTATTTCTTTGGCGAAATAAAAACATTTATATTATGTTAACAAGGACTTTACTCCGTAAAATCAGAGTTTTTAAAGGCATTTGCCAGAGTTACATTCATTTACAGCTCAAGATGGTCTGCCATTATGTTCCTGGATGGCGTATTTGCGAGACAGCACAACATTATCATAATCAAAGTTCTCATCCAGATGGAAAAGAACGACCTCCTCGCTTTCATCCTAGAATAATAATAATTAAAAAAAAGGTTTAATGAAGGATTTTACACAGTCTCTGTGAAATGCAACAGAAAAGTGCATCTCATCTCATCTCCCTGAGATACTTCCCAAGCTTGACTGCTCTCAGAGAGACACATTGGTGTGTGTGTGTGTGTGTGTGTGTGTGTGTGTGTGTGTGCGTTTTTGTGACAAATGAGGACATAAATTTGTATAATGACAAAGGTATGACATAGGTATTACAAGGAGAAGGTGACTTTTCAGGACATTACCTCATGTCCCCACTTTTCAAAACGCTTATAAATCACACAGAATGGAGTGTATTGAAAATCTGAAATAGCACAAAGTCTCCTGTAAGGGGTAGGTTTAGGGGTAGGGTTGTTAAAGGGCAATAGAATATGCGGTCTGTACAGTATAAAAACCATTACGCCTATGGGATGTCCCCACTTTTCACAAATGAAAACCTGTGTGTGTGTGTGTGTGTGTGTGTACCTGATTCTCAGCTGCACAGGGAGTGTGTGTCTTCTGGTCTGTGAAAGTAGAGGAGGTCTCCAGCAGCGTGTGGAGGAGACAGCTATCAGATCTTCTTCAATCTCACCTGGCAGTGTACATGTGCCTGACAACACAACAAGACACACATGAATAACCAGCATCCTTTGCGCAAAAGAGTCCATCAGCATTAATTTACAAACTGTTTCTTCTTTTACAGTGAATGTGTAAATAAATCATCTTATCTCTGACACTCTCATTATTATTTTCGGTGCTGTTTATGCATTCATCTGTTGATATGGTATTATACGGTTTAGATGTATGCTAAAATCTGTTCATGTTTTCTTCTCTGTACAATTAGTTAGTCATGGATATGTTTCAATTGTCTGGTTTTAGTGCATTGATGCATTGTATTAACTGTGAACAATTATGATTGTTATTTGTGATAATTTTTAGGTTTCTGTCTTTCAATCTGTCAAGGGGCAACAAATGAAAATTAGTCTATTTGGCTAACTCTGGCTTATTTACAATACCTGACTGTTGATTAATGAATATTGTCCCTATTAAATATATATAATACTGTTATTATTGACTCACCCTCTTGTTGTTCGAAACTCTTTCTTTCTTCCCGTGATACACAAAAGAAGATATTTCGAAGAATGTCTGTGTTGCTGGTTACTATATCATGAAAGTGGATGTTTGTCAAGCTCCAATAAAAACAAAAAAAATATGACTTATAGACAATATTCTGTCTTCTGAAGTCATTCAATATTTTTTTGTGAGAATTAGAAAATTCTAGTTATTTTTTTGGCTACAAATCATAAAGTGGAAAAAGGTTAAATTGGCAAAAAATAAATAAACACTGAGACGTTTGTGTATGCACAAGAAAAATTTTAGCTGTTTTTTGTGAGCAAGCAAAAGTCTCAGCATAGGCAAAGATTTGGGAGATAAACCAGACCATCTATAATTAATTGAAATTATGAAAATGAAATACATTTCTATGTAATTATATGTAGTTTTTGTTCAAAGTGTGGTGGACAATTTAGAGATTTTTCTGCCAGTTCCTGTTATCACGTTTGTTTTACTTTACTAATAATAATAAATAAATGTATAATTTGAAAGCTATTTTTTTTCGTTTTGTGTTTTTGTTTTTCCTTTTTTTGTGAGAAAAAGAAAATTCTAGTTATTTTTTTAAGTGAAAAAATCAAATTTGCAAAAATAAATACATAAACCCTGAGACTTTTGTGTATGCACAAAAACGTTCTAATTTCAGTTTCTTGTGAGCAAGTGAAAGTCTCAGCATAGGTGAGCAATTTTTTTATATAATTTTGACAATTTTGCTAATATTTTTTAGCAATTAACACTGTAAATATCATAAAGTGAAGTGTCTTGTGCAAAACATAAAAGTAGAAAAACTTTTACATGCACACAAAAAAATCACAATTTTCCTTCTTTTGACAAGGATATTGTTAAAAATATATATTTTATTTTTTTTACAAAAAGTACGTTTTACTTTATTTTGACAACTAAAATTTTGTTTCAAAAAAGCTTTTTAAGCATAATTTCTTTTGCAGATGTAAACTTTTATGTGCACACTAGAAAAAAAAACTTTTGTCATGTGTAGTATAAAAGTTTACTTATACACAAACAAATGTCAGTTTTTTTCTGCAATTTTATATATTTTTTTTGTGCTTGTGCAAATTCAAAAAAGAATGGCATCAAGACATGTCGCGGCAGATGTGATACAAATTATGTCAAAACATTGCTTCACACATCTTGTGACTGAGTTCATATGTTCTATATATTTGAACAGAAGCCTAAATTAGATTTGGAAGCTTAGAGCCTTCTAGAAAAGAGCAACTCGGGCATTCAGCAAAACATTTGTTGCGTTCTACATAAAAAATAAAGTGTCATGAGTTTGAAACTACATCAGAATAAGTACATTTTGAGTGAACTTACACTTTATGTCATAAAGGAAGGATTGGTCTGCTAATAAGCTGTTTACGTCCTGTATCTCGGTGGATTTTGCAGTAGTCTATGTGTCTGAGAGAAAGACATCAGGCCTGGCAAGAGCTCAACTGATGCTGATCTTAATTAAACAGCTAATTACTGGCACAGTGAAAGTCATAGTCTCAGCTGCTGGGTGAGAACCAAGCATCTGAGGGTGTAGCGTGCATTTCTGCGTGTTTGTTTGAGTGTATACAAACACCATATGTGTGTGTGAGTGAAGAATCCCCACACACCCACAGCCTTCAAGGTCTCAAAAACAAGACCATTAACCAGCTCACTAAAGAAATACAAGAAGAAGCTTCACGCCGCTAATGAATCTGAAGGCTGTTGCTGTAATGCCGTGCTGTGAACCTCCCTGACCAGTGCGCTGAGGCATGTTTCATTAAAACCAGACACCTGGTAGCTCTTCTTGAGCCTTGATCTGCTTTGAGCAGAACCGGCTTACCCTCGACCCATTTTAAGATTCATGTGGAATGCTGAACGCCAGTGTGTCACTGAACCCTATTTCTCTGTAATTATATGTAGTTTTTGTTTAAAGTGTAGTGGACAATTTATTGTTATTTTTTTTAATGCCAATTCCTGATTTTACTTTTATTTCATTTTTTGAAGAAAAAAAGCAATTTTTTTTTACTCTTTTTGTGTTTTTGTTTTGCCATCATTTTATTCAGTTAGCAAACTCGCAGCACCCAACAACTGGGGGGGAAAAGTTTAATTAAATTAAGCAATTCTTACAAATCTTAAGCTTATTCTACTGTTAGATTTTCAAAAGTTATGACACCAAACACCTACAACATTAGAACAAGAATGCCAACAACAACTAATGGTACAGCGACCTGCTGTCTTCCAGCAAAGGATATTTTTACCATCCCCAACAGGCAGAGGCATGATTATTCATGCTAATTAACTTCAAGTTCAGCATGCACCTTGTTGTTATTCAGTGGATATGACTGCCATTATAAACACACCACCTAATGACTTTTACATACACCCTTTCCTCTGAATTAACACTCTGATCACAGACAAGCACAATCAAAAAACACGGAAGCCCTGCTCTGAACAGTAAGCCTCTCCAATCAAAAGAGGCTTTCTTTCCTCCAACTATTTTATTTATTTTGTATTAAACTGGTCATTGGAGTTTAAATGAGCCTCTCTGGCACAACAGAAAAGAGTGACTCATTACAAGCCTGCACAGCAAGCATTAAGCCTCTCCAAGGGAGCGCTTGCCCCCGGCTCTAATGATGAGGGAGCGGTTAGGAATTTGCATGCATTGAATATGTGTAATAAATGGTAATATATTTAAATCAAGCTGTATGACAGCTCTAATTACAAAAAATAGCATGCACATGATATCAACTAAACCCTATTAAAAGCAAGGTGAGCCCATGCAATTCTTACATATGCACATGAAAAGAATATTTATGCCAGCATGCCTCGCTATTCCCATTTTAAAATACATCCATACAGGTGATGCCAATATGTCAATGTGTATTATGTGAATTTTATATGAATTTGTGATAGATCAGATTCCATTTGAAGCTGTTGTCAAATATGAAAATGATGACAAGAATTCTCAACGATGTGCTTTACATGAGAAAAGAATTTGTAAAAATGTAAATAGAGACCCCAAATATGCATCTAGGCCTACATCTACATAATCGGACTCTGTGTAAAGTGTCATGTGTTTGAATTTGTCATGTTTTAGAGAAATAAACACCTGTAGTGTCAGCATTTTCCTCTTCATCTTCCGAATCTCCCAGATAATTATCAAACTACCAAATAATAATAAATAATAATTTATGCATTTAGCAGACGCTTTTATCCAAAGCGACTTACAGTGCATTCAGGCTATACATTTTTTACCAGTATGTGTGTTATAAAAAAGACAAACGTTTGTCATTAATTTTCATGAACAGTTATTTAGAAATACAATTAATTAGTATTAGCAACTTTGTGCTCCACAGAAGCATTGTTCTTCACACAAAAACTTTCACAACTGATTTATACAAAAGAGTTTGATGTTAGCATTTTGATAAGCTAACAGCACTCTAATAGGCATACAACATATACTGTAGCATACAAATATTAGGTAACATAGTCAATTTTTTTAACATTTAACATTTGATGCTGAGCGATAACAACAGTTTATATTAGCATGTTTCTAGTTTAGCATACTCTAGTGATCTTAAAAATGCACAGATAAATATCACGTAAAACAGTTTTCATTAGATTGAAATCCTGGCTCAAGTGATTCCAACAGTTTAATGTTAACTTAGCACACTCTAGTTAGCTTACAAATGCAAAGCACAGAAAAATTAAGCAAATAGTCCTTTTTTATTAGGTTGAAATCTCGATTCAATTTATTCCAAAAGAGTTTAATAGCTGCGTCCAAAATGACGCACTCTACACTATGCACTTATACACTATGTACTTATGCACTGTATTCAACCATGTAGAGTATGAAGTATATAAGGTTTTTTTATTCATAATCGGAGTCTGATAGCCCCTCCCCCTTCGCTACGTAGTTAAAGGGTTAGTTCACCCAAAAATGAAAATTCTGTCATTAATTACTCACCCTCGTGTTGCTCCAAACCCGTAAGACCTTCGTTCATCTTCGAAACACAATTTAAGATATTTTTTATGAAATTTGAGGGCTCTCTGACCCTCCCATAGATGATCGACAAAGTAGTCCGTGTGACATCAGTGGTTCAACTGTATGTGGCGAGCGTGTGGCGGCGCCGGCGCTGACCCAGATCCGGCGTGATGACGTCATTAAGCTGGATCTGGATCAGCGCCACCACACACTCGCGTCATGATACTGTCGTGAACGCGCGTCCACAAGTGACGCAGTAGAGACGACAATGTGGAATAAAGTTGTTATTTCTTCATAACTTTACAGTTGAACCACTGATGTCACACGGACTACTTTGTCGATCTTCTTGGTACTTTTCTGGACCTTGAACGTGGTAGTTACCTTGCTGTCTATGGGAGGGCCAGCGAGCCCTCATATTTAATCAAAAATATCTTAAATTGTGTTCCGAAGATGAACGAAGGTCTTACGGCTTTCGAACAACACGTGGGTGAGTAATTAATGACAGAATATTCATTTTGGGGTGAACTAACCCTTTAAAGCTGTGACAGTTGAGTGCATGAAGTGTCCAACATTCCAGACTTCATTTTTTTCAGTTATTTAAGTGCATCATCCAGGTATTTAAAGTGCACTTTTTCTTTTTGGAATTTTCCGTGTGAACACACTACCCGCACTATTTATACAACAAAATATCATAGAATAGTGCATAAGTATGCAATTTGGGACACACCAAATGTTAATGCTAGCTTAGCATACTCTAATTAGCTTATAAATGCATAGAACTAAAACAATTAAGTAAAATATCCCTTTTTCATTAGATTGAAGTGTTGACTCAATTGATTCCAACAGTTCAACAGGGGTGTGGCTAGGCTTGGCAACTTCAGAAAAGAAAAATAACACCGTGTTTACACCGGATACAACAGTTGTCACGCCGCACCGCAACAGCTAAAGTCTGTCAACACTGGACGCGACAAAGCAACCGTTGCAAATCATTTGAATTTTGTGTCAGTACGTTATAGATAGAACGAGGCAGCAGTTTACTATCGGGGATTTGTCGTGTCGCGCCGTGCCGCATACAGTGTAGACAGCATCACTGATTATAATGGGTTCTATTGTATTCTGTCGCATCACGCCGCACCGCTCGCGTCTGGTGTGGACACGGTGTAAGGGACAATTGTGGTTTTTATAGCAATAGTCCAAGGTTAAGAACATACTTAAATGTAAAATGTTTTTGGTCTGTGTATGTTTTGATAGTTTGTTTTTCAATTTGAAATTTAAAAAGTAGAAAATGGATAAACTACTTTTTTGTTTTCCACATGTGGATGGTCATGGGACGCCCCTTTCCCCCGATTGGTCAACCAAATCTGAACCTGTGACGTCATTAGTTGTTCCTCTGTTCTGTTCAACAAAATAATAGTCCGCTGCTGCTTTAGCAGTACCGATTCTAAAACTGTACAGGGCAGGTTCTAGATTGAACTTTCTTCTCTGCATCATAACGTGTTTCACAGAAATATTTATTTCAGAAATATTAATCTGCACCCAGCCTGTTTTATTTAGCTGTGTGGAGTTAAATCTATGTGAGCTTATAAACACAAATATTAAGTAACATTGTCTTTGTTTGGTTCAGAATGAAATAAAAGCATGTTCATAGGCATCTTAAATACATTTTTAGGCATCTCGGATTAACCGTTTACCTTCACAGGTCTGTCTGGAGCAGATCTTGATGGGCCGCTCAGTCTTCCTCCAACACAACCGCCATCCAACATGACCTATACAAACAGACAAACACAAACACTCATAAACTCACCATCTCATTTCATTTAATGATGCTCTGAAATGACAGCAGCCATGTGAATCGGTATGATTAACATCATTATAATCAATACAGCTGTATTCTCGCCTGGTAGCTGGGAGCTACATAATGCAGAGGCTTTTTTTAGCATTGACTGGCTTGGGATGTTAGCTGATGTGCTTTACGTTATTGACAGTAACCAGTGCTGTGGCTCGCCAGAGCCCCACTGAGATCAATACACAAGCCAGGCGAGAGTCTTAAGCACCGTTCACACAGACACACACAGACCGACACACATCGCAATGAAGCCATCCAATATGCTGAGAGGAGAATTTCAAAAATCTTGAAGAAATACATCAAAAAGACAGAAAATTAAGAAAAATGGGAAATATTTTTAGTATTTTGGGTGGTGCTTGCTCATACTAAAGACACCACTACGACGCTAAGTTGGTTGCTAAGGGGTTCCAAGTCATTTTCAGTGTGTTGCAACTGTAGGTGGATGCATTCTGAAGAAAATGGTGCTTTCATATAAAAAAGTCACAACCACAAAGCTAGGCTGTTGTGGGAGGCTGCCAGAGTGTTGCTTTAAGGTTTCTAAGAAGTTCTGAGTGAAATTTAACATGTTTCTATGCGGTTGCAAGCAATGTTGGGGGTAACGCATTACAAGTTACATAATCAGATTACTTTTTTCTAGTAACTAGTAAAGTAGTGCATTACTTTTTAATTTACTTTTTCTATTTAAATATCTGAGTTACTTTTTCTAAGTAACACCAATAACTTTGTTTTTACCTATTGACAGCTCTCCTGTCCCCATGTTGAGAGAAATCAGGAGTAAGTGCAGAGGTGTTGTGTGTGCTGTATGAACATGATGGTTACTGTTGTTCTAGACTAAATGTGAACATACATTTACTCATCTCACTTGTATAAAAGATTCAGAATTATAAAACATTAAAAACATTAAAACAATATAAAATCATTAAAATGCCAACTGAGAATATGATGCAAACTGCAATAATTAAAATATTAAATATCCTTTATGTATTTAATCCCATTTTATTAACCAATGTCTTTGGTGCTGATCTTCAATTATCCAATTCAACTATACTAATAAGCAATATATATTTTTTTATAAGCCCATCCCAGATGAGAAAAAGTAACGCAAAAGCAACATAATACATTACTTTCTATAAATGTAAGTAACACAATTAGTTAGTTTTTATGCAGTTAGTAACGCAGTAAGTTTTTAGGCAGTAACACAATGTATTGTAATGTGGTTATAATAATATTGTTATGTGGTCGCTTAGTAGTTGCATTGAGAAGAAAATTTGAGTGCATTCACCATAACACAAATCGTAGAAAAGAGTGGCACTTAACTATACAAAAATCAACAAATCATCATTATATGGTTACTAAGAGGTTTTTAGTGAATTTTAACATTTCTGTGTGGCTACAGTTAATATGTGGTTGCTAGTTCATTGCTAGGTAGTTGCATTCTGAAGAAAATGTGAGTGGTGCTTACCAGTACAAAAGCTGCCACCATGATGCTAGGGTGCAAAGGTTTACATATAGGTTTATATATATATATTTGGATTTCAGAGTTTATACATGGTTGCTAACTAATTCTGAGTGAATTTTAGCCCATTTCTATGTGGTTGCTAGGACATTCTTAAGTAGTTACCTACTGGACCAAATCTCCATACTATCCTGGTCCCTTCATATATCTTGAGTTTATGTAAGTCTATGAGATTTTTTTTTATATTTTCACAATTGTTGCCCTGCCCTAATCCTGAATGTAAGCAATAGTGATGTTAGCCTTAGGAAACAGCACTAAAAAGGCAAGACGAAAAAGACAGACAGAGTGTGTGTGTGTGTGTGTGTGTGTGTGTGTGTGTGTGTGTGTGTGTGTGTGTGTGTGTGTGTGTGATTGAGAG
>NW_015506129.1:430080-432975 GCF_001515645.1 Sinocyclocheilus grahami | reverse complement strand
CGCGCATGTGGTGTCCCCCCTCTTTACAAAAACAAACCTGTGTGTGTGTGTGTGTGTGTGTGTGTGTGTGTGTGTGTGTGTGTGTGTGTGTGTGTGTGTGTGTGATAAACAGAGCAATGGCTAATGCAGACGACTTTAACTTTGATTGAAGGCGAGTGAAGGAGAGGTCTGCCTGAATCTCTCCCAGTAAAGACTGTCGGTTCGAGCTGTTCAGATCTATAAGGTGCTGACCTCTTCCTGATCAGCAGTCGGTGAGCAGCGATTTGTCTGTCCCATCCTTCTGTATACGCTCTCCTCCATCTTTGTCACTTCATCCTCTCTTTGTTGCTTTTGGCTGCTGTCCATCTCTCTCTGGGATGTGTCTCCATGTCCTCTAGGAGCAGTCAATTGTGGATCCCTCACATTCTCTGCAATGGGATACGACAGTAAAGACCACACGTGAAGGATTCACGGACGTATCCGAGAAAAGAAGATGTATGTGGCATTCAGTACGCTCCCCTGGGGTCAGGTACGTAAAGGTGAACAGGAACTGCTCATATGTTTGCTCTGTGAAGTTGCAGAACTGCTCCAGAGCTTCAGTTATGCCTTGGTCATGGTCGTCCACAACTGAACCATTAACTAAACCTGGCATCCTGTCAAACCTATTCACATTCAGAAAAAAAGAAATAGAGAAAGGAACAGAGTGAGAGATTTGCCTGGCACAATGAACATTACACTAAAAAGCCCAAAGTATACTTCGGTTTTTACGTGTATGCGAGGGTCCACGTACAGTGCGCGACACAAATTTCGTCACCAGAATAATATGAGCATACTGTACACACACCACCCAATTTTTGTAACCTCGCCTACTTTGTATGTGCAGGTCACTGAATTAGTTTTGTACTAATCAGTTGTTCCACAAGGTGGCAACACTGGCTCCGGCCATTCTTTCATAGTACAAAATGAAACAAAAAAGACGGAATAACAACAACAAAATAGTATGCTTTGAAAGGCTATGTATTTGACTGTATGTGTTAGCTAGCGTACACGTACAAAAGCGAAGTATACTTTGGGCTTTACCGCCTTCACAAAGGAAATTTTGTTTAAAAGAGATGTTTGCGTACACCATGCAAATCTTGAAGATAACCAGAGATGAAGTACTGGTATAAAAAACCTAAAAAAAAAAATGATGAAGGGCTACTGCTAGGCTGCACTTTTTTACAGGTCACTTATCACCGGCGATATGCATTATATCTGCATTAGCCCTGATTGGAATGAAATTATCATTTAGAAGTTCAGCTTAATTACAATCAGTGACGGCTGGGAAGGGGGGCGGGCAGTGATTGCCCGTGACATTAAAATGTAATGAAGAATGGCGTGATGATCGTCAGAAACTCTGAGCTGTCGCTGTGTCATTCATCATGAACACGCCCTAGGGAGAGCGGTCTTCAGGTGACACAACATTAGCAGGGACAGAAACAGGTGCTACACTAGAGTTTAATTACTCTCCTCTATCAATAATACAGCGCAAATCCTTGCGTGGCTTCAGGCCTCAGCTGTACTGCTGGCCCACCTCTTCCTTCTCTCTTAATACTACCATACTACTATTTCTGCTGTATTCAGTATATAGACTGGTTACAGTATGCACATTTTCTGTATGTACGAAACACCCAGATTTGCCCTAAAGTGCAGTATATTATGCTTGGCTTGACCTTTCATTTCTAGTGTGACAAATGAACTGAAAATAATATCAGCTTAATTTTATATGAAATTTTCTATACTTATAATGTTAACTGCCAAAGGTAAAAATGTGCATCACTGCATGCATACTGTTTCACATACTATTTTAATAAGTATAACAGAGTGCATACAAATGTGTTGTTATTGTTAACTAAAACTAATTACAAAACAGATTACAAATCGTATATCAAATAAAGTTGAAATAAAATAAAAAAAATATTAGAAAACTTAAACTTAAACTTTTGCGAACAACTGAAAATAAGTGAGTTACATGAAGTACTAAAACTAAAATAAATATAAATTGAAGCTAGATAGAAAAAAATGACAAAAGCACATAAAATTACTAAAACTTTCAAATGAAAACTGAAAAGGCTAATTCAAAAAACATTAATAAATACTGCAATGGCATATAATACAAAAAAGGCATTTTCTGCACACTATGCAGTACTCTAGTATTCTATTCCAGACATATCTCTACAGCACTAGAGGTGCAACTAGTGATGTCTGTCTGATATGTGAATGAATAATTCTTTTGAATATGAACAAAAAGAATCGCTTCACAAAGTCCTGGCAGACTGCAAAAACTATTGTATTCAGGAATAAATTGTATTCTGGAATAAAATTGATAGTTGGATGAGACACTGAAATCACATTTTTTTTATTTATTTTTTTTATTCAAAATGCTGCACGGGGACTTCTGGGAAGACTTTTGAGGGATGACTCAAATCTGTTAATGGTTGGTGAACTTTATTAAGTCAGCATGAAAAGGCATTTGCAACTTGTTTAACTTTACATTTACATTTAGTCATTTTGCAGACGCTTTTATCCAAAGCGACTTACAATTGGGGACTTACATAAAGCGATTCTTCTTAAAGAGGCAAACAGACACAGGAAGTGCTTAGGCAAGTTTTAGGCATTGCTCAAATAAGTACAAGCTAGAAAAGGGAAGGAATAAATAAAGAAAAAAATATATATATTTTTTTTAAGATGAAGTCAAGTAGCGTTTAAAGAGATGTGTTTTCAGCTGTCGCTTGAAAATTGTCAGGGATTCAGCATTCCGGATAGGGGTGGGAAGATCGTTCCACCAGCCAGGAACGGTGAACGAGAATGTTCTGGAAAGTGATTTTGAGCCTCTCTGTGATGGTACCATGAGGCGTTGCTCACTAGCGGATCTCA
>NW_015506129.1:424508-429668 GCF_001515645.1 Sinocyclocheilus grahami | reverse complement strand
GGTGAACGAGAATGTTCTGGAAAGTGATTTTGAGCCTCTCTGTGATGGTACCACGAGGCGTCGCTCACTAGCGGATCTCATACTTCTGGAGGGGATGTAGATTCGTAGTAGTGAGTGGAAGTAGGGGGGTGCTGAGTCTGTGGCTGTTCTATATGCAAGCATCAATGTCTTGAACTTGAGGCAACCGGTAGCCAGTGCAAGGAGATAAAGAGAGGTGTAACATGGGCTCTTTTGGGCTCGTTGAAGACCAGTCGTGCCGCTGCATTCTGAATCATTTGTAGAGGTTTGATTGTGCTTGATGGAAGTCCAGCCAGAAGAGCATTGCATTGCAACTTTCATTGGTAATGCATATCACAGGCTATTCCACGAACTCACACCATCCACCTTATTTTTCCCATAAAATCGTGCACGGTCATTTGTAAATGTGTCTGGCTTCCGGTGTCATCCGCTTCCTCTATTTTCAGCTGTAGCAGACATTGTATAAAACAGCTCGTTTTGCTACGTGATATTGCAAACTAGTGTCTCCTACCATATTATTTAATGTATTGTCTTAATTATAAACACACTGGTTTGTAGCGCAAACAGTTTTACCATTTAGCTACTGCACTTTGTTATTCTTCTCGTTATTTCGCAACTTTCATTGGTAATGCATATCACAGGCTATTCCACGAACTCACACCATCCACCTTATTTTTCCCATAAAATCGTGCACGGTCATTTGTAAATGTGTCCGGCTTCCGGTGTCATCCGCTTCCTCTATTTTCAGCTGTAGCAGACATTGTATAAAACAGCTCGTTTTGCTACGTGATATTGCAAACTAGTGTCTCCTACCATATTATTTAATGTATTGTCTTAATTATAAACGCACTGGTTTGTAGCGCAAACAGTTTTACCATTTAGCTACTGCACTTTGTTATTCTTCTCGTTATTTCCCTACAGCGACTAATGAATCGAAAGTCCCACACATTCAAAGAAAACAGCTTAGGCCTAAACAGTAAGGTTCATTATTACAATGCGAGCACTGAAGTTTTTGTTGTTGTTTGTCGTTTCAGTCTCCTTCTTCATTTCCTCCCGTCTGTTTCATTGTGACAGACCTGGCGAACATCTGCATTCATTTGCCACTGCCGTATGCAGGACTCGACGGGTTTATTTTACAACATCTGTAAGTGGGAACACCGGCATGTAAGTGCGCTTGAGTGGGAGAATAAAGCTCTCCAGTGCGCTTGGAGACACCGGAGGAATTCTTTACTTTGTGTTGCGCCTCAGGGGAGTCTCTGAGACTCCTCTTCACGGCCCTGCTCTTCAGACACAGGTGCTCCGCTGTTTGTGTTTTTCACTGTTCTTCCAGCCACTCGTGGTTACGTGTCTTTGTTTTGCTCTCTCACACACACATCTCTCGGCCTCCAAAACAAACACACAACTGCAGGATGGCTCGAGCACTTGCGCACAGCCCCCCGAAACACAAAAACATTATGCTAATGAGGCAGGCACAGCTGTTCCCTTCTTTTCCCTTTCTCTTTCTTTCTTTCTTTCTTTCTTTCAACAATAGTCGCTTAATTTCTCCCATTCCTTTAAAGAGCCGCCAAGCAGAAACAGTTAATGTAAATATAAGCCTGCGGGAAGTTCCAATCAAACTACATTACATAGAGTGTAAGTGGTGTTAATTTGAGAAGAAAGACCAAACAATTTTTTGCACGAATTATCTAAATCTATGAGATTTTCTGGATTAATCTGTATCAACAGCTGTAAAACACCAATATAAAGATCATATTAATAATACACAGACCAATGATGCACCAAGTTTGTGCTTGTTTTCATTCAAACTTGTGTGAGTTGTGCTCAGACACCTGTTGTTAGCAGCAGTTAACCTCAAGATGAGTCAGTCAACCTTCACAAACACTGAGCCTCTGCCACTGTCACTAAATCATTTGCTTTAATATCTCAAATAAAAGTTAGCAGCACCAAACAGCTCTCAGTTTTCGGAGTGCATTGGCCAGAAGGTAAGAAATATACATGTTATTATAGGATCAATATTATTCTAAGACTATATATGAAATATTTATAAATGTATGTGATATTTAGTGCCTTATAGAGCAAAATGAAATAAACACCTAGGTAATTACCATTTTTATAATATAATTATTATAAATATATAGTTATTTAAAAGCTTCTTATCTTTATTTTTGTAGTGTAGCTCTAGTGTTGACAGCCAGAGCTTACACACTTTTTTAATAAGATTTATCTTGCGAATTCGACTATATAAAGACATTAAAACGAATCTAATAAATGTAAAAATTAGTTCTCATGAGTTCTCAAATGAGCGTTCATAAAAACATCTCAGACGTACCCTTTTAATGTAGAACGAGAAACGCCCGTTTCGCACTGGATGCTGGGTAATGTAGTTTTATTGCGAGCTTAACGCGATTCTCTAAGAGAAACAGGAATGAGGAAAACTACAACCTGTTCCTATGGGAATGTTTCTGTGTTGTCAGGGAAACAGGGAAAGGGATATTTGTTTCCGCGTTTTTTTAATTATTTATTTATTTTTAGTTTGATTTCAAAAAAATATCTTTCCATCCTACTCTTAATATTATGCTAGTCCTAATCCATTCTCGAGCTGTGCAATTTACATGAAATTTCTTATGTAATATTTGACAAAATGTTTAGATTCTACAAATATTAAAATTAATAAAAAATTTATGTTTGTTTTTCTTTTATATTTTACACAGTTCTCTGCAAAAAGATGACCTTACAGCCTCTGACTGCTGTGAACTGTGCTGGCCTTCTGCAACCAGGCTTCTCCTTATTAGAGCTGGAGGGTGATGTTTATCTCTTTGGTCAAAAGGGCTGGCCAAAACGCTCATGTCCAACTGGAATATTTGGTGTACGCATAAAAAACGGAGAACTTAAGCTGCGTGCCATTTCATTTTCAAACAACTCAAGTTATCTCCCTCCCCTCCGATGTCCTGCAATAGCTCATTTTGAGCCTCATGATGGCAGTCCTGAGTGTTACCTCATTCATGGTGGCCGAACACCCAACAATGAGCTGTCCTCAAGTCTCTACATGTTAAGTGTAGACAGCAGAGGATGTAATCGCAAAGTCACATTTTGCTGTCAAGAAAAAGAGCTGGTTGGAGATGTTCCTTGCGCTCGATATGGCCACACCCTCAGCGTGATCCTTAGCCGAGGGAAGACCGCCTGCGTTTTGTTTGGCGGCAGGTCCTACATGCCCCCCACCGAAAGGACCACGGAGAACTGGAACAGCGTGATGGACTGTCCACCACAAATCTTTCTTATTGACCTAGAGTTTGGTTGCTGTACGGCCCACACCCTCCCTGAGCTCACGGACGGCCAGTCGTTTCATGTAGCTCTTGTAAGAGAGAACTGTGTCTACTTCCTGGGCGGTCACATCCTCAGCTCTGATTGCAGACCACCTCGTTTGATCCGTCTAAGTGTGGAGCTTCTCCTAGGAAGCCCTGTCCTCACCTGTACTGTGCTTCATGAAGGTCTCGCCATTACCAGCGCCATAGTTGCTCCCATTGGCTATCATGAGTACATAGTTTTCGGCGGCTACCAATCTGAGACTCAGAAGTGCATGGAGTGCACATACATTGGCCTGGATGATGTCGGAGTCCACATGGAGCCTTGCAAACCTCCGCAGTGGACCAGCGAGATAACCCACAGCCGTACTTGGTTTGGTGGCAGCCTATGCAAAGGAAGTGCCTTGATTGCAATCCCCTCAGAAGGAAACCCAGCCCCACCAGATGCTTACCATTTCTACTGGGTGAGCTTCCAGAAGGAACAAGATGGAGAAGCATCAACTCAGGGATGCAGCCAGGAGTCCACTGATTTTGAGGATTCTGCACCTTTGGAAGACTCTGAGGAGCTCTACTTTGGCCGAAAACATCATGAGCTGGAGTATAGCAGCGATGGAGAGTGTGACACCTACAATGAGGAGGACGAGGAGAATGAATCTCAGACAGGCTATTGGATCAAGTGCTGCCTTACCTGCCAGGTGGACCCCAACACCTGGGAGCCCTACTACTCAACTGAGCTCACCAGACCTGCCATGATCTTCTGCTCCAAAGGTGAAGGTGGACATTGGGTTCATGCCCAGTGCATGGAGCTCCCCGAAAGCCTTTTGCTTTGCCTCTCTCAAGACAACAGCAAGTACTTCTGCTTGGATCACGGAGGCCTGCCCAAGCAGGAAATGACTCCACCACGTCAGATGTTGCCAGTAAAGAGAGTCCCAATGAAGATGACCCATCGCAAGGCTCCAGTTTCGATGAAAATTACCCCAGCTAAGAAGAGCTTTCTGCGAAGACTTTTTGACTAAATTGTTGTTGTTTTGTTGGTTTTATATCAATAACAATGTTTCAATTGTGTTAATTGTATAACAATGTGTTTTAATTGTGTTTTATAACAGAACATTTAAGAAGTGTGTTTTTCATAGAAACAACTGAAATGTATTGTCAATTGAATGACTATGCTTAGTGCAATTTTAAGAAACTAATATCATTTCTTTACAAGTCTTGTTTATTATTGATAAGCTGATGATTTATTGCTTCTTTAAAATGTGGGGGGAAAGCTTGTAGAGTGTGTTTTTCTGCTTAAATAAAGAGAAATCCTTTAAATGGATTATATTTTATGTCTGTTTTTATACTATACACACACACACATACATACATTCGTACACCTAAACATTCATGCATATGTCAGATGTCTTAACTACTTTGTTTGTCTTCAGTTACATACAATACAATAGGACAAAAAAGTTCTCAATTGGATTGGATTTTAGGATTTTTTATTTATTTTTTTGTTATTTTACCAAAAGGAAAGTAAAAATTTAATTTCTTACAAAACAATTATATGCAATCTCTTAAAGAAGACAACGTATGAATTCATGAATTACAACAATCACTGTAATGCTCTTGCACAATGAAAGAAAAAAATAACAATGGGCCAAAAACATTACCAGTGCCTTTGTGGTCTACAAAACAATAATTTTTTTACATTTATGAACTGTGCAATGCAGTGTTTTATTTCAAACAAAAAAGAACATAAAGCAATTTAAATAGACGCTTGAAATTGTCACTTGAGATTATATAGTAATATAGTAAATATAGTATATAGAGATTGTATTATATACTATTCAGCATT
>NW_015506129.1:423999-424498 GCF_001515645.1 Sinocyclocheilus grahami | reverse complement strand
CCGAAACACAAAAACATTATGCTAATGAGGCAGGCACAGCTGTTCCCTTCTTTTCCCTTTCTCTTTCTTTCTTTCTTTCTTTCTTTCAACAATAGTCGCTTAATTTCTCCCATTCCTTTAAAGAGCCGCCAAGCAGAAACAGTTAATGTAAATATAAGCCTGCGGGAAATAAGGAGTATTTTTAAAAATCCGAGCTACCCATCCTGCCAAAATTTGATGTGTGACTCACGCATTCGGTATTCGGTGTAATGAGAGTGAATCATTCCGCTCCTCACCGAACCCAAAGCAACAGACCATTCAGATACACGGAGGAGACTATTTTAACAGCACATTACATAGAGAAGTGCTACACTATCACTGATGCATTATGAAGAGTGTGATTATGGTGTCAAATGCAGGTCATAAAAAAAAAACACCTTTTGGGATTGCACCGTGGCCTAATCAGGCAAGACACGCGAATGTGAAAAATCTGTGCAACATGATGCATTTACAGACAATT
>NW_015506129.1:405806-422047 GCF_001515645.1 Sinocyclocheilus grahami | reverse complement strand
TTATGTTTGTTTTTCTTTTATATTTTACACAGTTCTCTGCAAAAAAGATGTCCTTACAGCCTCTGACTGCTGTGAACTGTGCTAGCCTTGTGCAACCAGGCTTCTCCTTATTAGAGCTGGAGGGTGAAGTTTACCTCTTTGGTCAAAAGGGCTGGCTGAAACGCTCATGTCCAACTGGGATATTTGGTGTACGCATAAAAAAAGAAGAACTTAAGCTGCGTGCCATTTCATTTTCAAACAACTCTTGTTATCTCCCTCCCCTCCGATGTCCTGCGATAGCTCATTTTGAGCCTCATGATGGCAGTCCTGAGTGTTACCTCATTCATGGTGGCCGAACACCCAACAATGAGCTGTCCTCAAGTCTCTACATGTTAAGTGTAGACAGCAGAGGATGTAATCGCAAAGTCACATTTTGCTGTCAAGAAAAAGAGCTGGTTGGAGATGTTCCTTGCGCTCGATATGGCCACACCCTCAGCGTGATCCTTAGCCGAGGGAAGACCGCCTGCGTTTTGTTTGGCGGCAGGTCCTACATGCCCCCCACCGAAAGGACCACGGAGAACTGGAACAGCGTGATGGACTGTCCACCACAAATCTTTCTTATTGACCTAGAGTTTGGTTGCTGTACGGCCCACACCCTCCCTGAGCTCACGGACGGCCAGTCGTTTCATGTAGCTCTTGTAAGAGAGGACTGTGTCTACTTCCTGGGCGGTCACATCCTCAGCTCTGATTGCAGACCACCTCGTTTGATCCGTCTAAGTGTGGAGCTTCTCCTAGGAAGCCCTGTCCTCACCTGTACTGTGCTTCATGAAGGTCTCGCCATTACCAGCGCCATAGTTGCTCCCATTGGCTATCATGAGTACATAGTTTTCGGCGGCTACCAATCTGAGACTCAGAAGTGCATGGAGTGCACATACATTGGCCTGGATGATGTCGGAGTCCACATGGAGCCTTGCAAACCTCCGCAGTGGACCAGCGAGATAACCCACAGCCGTACTTGGTTTGGTGGCAGCCTATGCAAAGGAAGTGCCTTGATTGCAATCCCCTCAGAAGGAAACCCAGCCCCACCAGATGCTTACCATTTCTACCGGGTGAGCTTCCAGAAGGAACAAGATGGAGAAGCATCAACTCAGGGATGCAGCCAGGAGTCCACTGATTTTGAGGATTCTGCACCTTTGGAAGACTCTGAGGAGCTCTACTTTGGCCGAGAACATCATGAGCTGGAGTATAGCAGCGATGGAGAGGGTGACACCTACAATGAGGAGGACGAGGAGAATGAATCTCAGACAGGCTATTGGATCAAGTGCTGCCTTACCTGCCAGGTGGACCCCAACACCTGGGAGCCCTACTACTCAACTGAGCTCACCAGACCTGCCATGATCTTCTGCTCCAAAGGTGAAGGTGGACATTGGGTTCATGCCCAGTGCATGGAGCTCCCCGAAAGCCTTTTGCTTTGCCTCTCTCAAGACAACAGCAAGTACTTCTGCTTGGATCACGGAGGCTTGCCCAAGCAGGAGATGACTCCACCACGTCAGATGTTGCCAGTAAAGAGAGTCCCAATGAAGATGACCCATCGCAAGGCTCCAGTTTCGATGAAAATTACCCCAGCTAAGAAGAGCTTTCTGCGAAGACTTTTTGACTAAATTGTTGTTGTTTTGTTGGTTTTATATCAATAACAATGTTTTAATTGTGTTAATTGTATAACAATGTGTTTTAATTGTGTTTTATAACAGAACATTTAAGAAGTGTGTTTTTCATAGAAACAACTGAAATGTATTGTCAATTGAATGACTATGCTTAGTGCAATTTTAAGAAACTAATATAATTTGTTTGTTATTGATAAGCTGATGATTTATTGCTTCTTTAAAATGTGGGGGGAAAGCTTGTAGAGTGTGTTTTTCTGCTTAAATAAAGAGAAATCCTTTAAATGGATTATATTTTATGTCTGTTTTTATACTATACACACACACACATACATACATTCGTACACCTAAACATTCATGCATATGTCAGATGTCTTAACTACTTTGTTTGTCTTCAGTTACATACAATACAATAGGACAAAAAAGTTCTCAATTGGATTGGATTTTAGGATTTTTTATTTATTTTTTTGTTATTTTACCAAAAGGAAAGTAAAAATTTAATTTCTTACAAAACAATTAAATGCAATCTCTTAAAGAAGACAACGTATGAATTCATGAATTACAACAATCACTGTAATGCTCTCGCACAATGAAAGAAAAAAATAACAATGGGCCAAAAACATTACCAGTGCCTTTGTGGTCTACAAAACAATTATTTTTTTACATTTATGAACTGTGCAATGCAGTGTTTTATTTCAAACAAAAAAGAACATAAAGCAATTTAAATAGACGCTTGAAATTGTCACTTGAGATTATATAGTAATAATCTTGTGGAGGTAGTTGGTGATTTTTCCATCATAGCGGTACTTAAACATGGTAGAAAGGAGATCAGCAAATTGCTGAGAGTTGTAGCTGTACTGACAGAGTTGGTCAGGGCAGTCTCGGGAGGGACAGTTCGAACGCCACACAGGCTTCATCTGGAGGTAGAGGTCTATCAATTTCTGTAGTGCCTCACGCCGTTCCTCGGAAGGAACCAGCTCACAGACCACATCCACAGCTTCACGTGTCATCAGCCGACGAGCATAGTTTCCATTCATCCTCATCACAGGCTTGAGTTTCAGGTTGTTTCTTAGATGTTTGTCCAGGGTTGACCGCCAACGACGGCGTTCCTCTCGACTCGGATTGCTTTTCTGGTAGACTTCACCAATCTCATCCTGAAAGATCTTGTAGAATTCAGTAGCATTGCCAATGTCACAGTGCAGAGCATCTAGAGTAGGCTGGGTCTCCATGAAAGGCTTGGCGGAAACACCTTTGACCCGGTCACGCAGTTCATCAGCAGACTCTGAGAAAGGATTTGTCCTCCAGATCTCGTAGCGCTCAAGATTTTCATCGTGGCTACGTGTGATTGAATGTAGCACCATGTTCTGAGATGCTTCAGCTCGGGTTGAGTCGCAGAGTGTGCATACATAAGTGGAGCCTGATGCTTCTAAGCCTTCCATTTCACGAACCATCTTCTCATCATAGCCTGTGCCCCGAAAGAAGAACCTAAAGGATCGTAGAAGACCACCAACAGATAAAATAAGCCGACTTTCCATCATGGCTTTCCGCTCCGCTACCACAGGTCCCAAGATGGCCGTCAGGGTCTCGTGGTCAGATTCATCCACAAACATGAGGCACAGAGGTCTGCAGGAGAGCTCAGAGTTTGGCTTTTGTTCCTGAAAAATGGTGACGCCATCGTCCTCACCCTCAACTCGGATGGAGATGGACATGATTGTGAAGGAAAACCTCACTGCCTTCTCAGGAACCGCTGGACCAGATCCATGCTTCTCGCCGACATCTCCCATACCATCACATGATTCTTTCACCACAACGGTAAAACCAGAGGTGCACATGCTGTCGTCAAGCTCCCTCTCTCTCAGTCCTTCCATTATGTCCTCTTCCAAATCTTTTAATGCAGAAACCATTGCCACATCATAACGGAATCTTCTGGAGATGGTGTCCGCAGGGACATCGTCAACAGAGGTTGTCCAACCAGAGAGGCCGTCAATGATCCCCACATCCCAGGAGCTGGAAACGTTTTTTAAAGCTGGCTGCCACTCAAATTGGTGGAACCCAGGGAGAAGCTCTTTCTCAGCATTACGTAGAGTGTGCAGTGGCTGGAATATCTGGCGGCCACTAGTGGCCTTTACAGTGCGGTACATCTTGTGGTACTGACTGCAGCTAAGGAAGGTGTTTACCCTTATAGCCAAACACACTGCAGGATGCAGCCCAAATCCCCTGCCTGAAAGAGAATAGAGAGGGAAAACAAAACTGTGTGAGATAGAATCAGAAGTTTGAATTCATAGAACTGTTTATCCAGAATAAACTCAAAATAAGTGAGAATGTGAGTCTGAATGTGTGATTGTATGCCTATGTGTGTTTGTGGACTGATTTCAGAGCGCCAGCAAATGAGTTCTAGCATATCTGAAATTCTGATTGTAATTGCAGCATGTAATGTGTCCTAATTGTTCTAGATTAACGAGATTATTAATGCTTAAGTTAGAAGAGAGGTGACTCAGCTGGGCTGGAAAGACTGATCTATTGGCTGATGATGAAAACAGGCACCAGCTGGGCCCTGTTCCCCTGGGGGCCGAAGACAGTATCTACGTAATTTGCAGATACATGAGCTACTGATGTTGTTTTCATCCTAACAGGCTCTTTACAAAAATTGTTATTGAGTATTGAGTCTCACATATGCACGTACACACATTCAGTAAAGTGGTGATTATTTTATTTAAATTGACAGTGAGGCACATAAGAAAAGAATTAATTAATTCTTGTGTAGATAACCTTGTGGACATGTTCAATTCATTTTGTGCATCTATTTGCAGGTAGTAAATGTGAACATAATTGTGTAAAATTACATGTTAAAGCCATTGTTCTATGAAAAATGAGTACAATTATCTGCAGTCAGGCATTAAAAATTAGACTAGTTCATTCTAGAAAACAAATAGTGTTGCCATATATTAGATTGTAAAAATGTTACATATTCTTATTCTTGATGGCTCCCAAGCTTACGTGAGTAAGTCAGTAATGCATTATGTGTTCATTCTAGTTGTATTTGTCTGACAACGACTGCTTTGACAGTCACATATTGTGGGTGATATGTTTCTTGGCAGTACCTTGCATCATAGCTTCCAGTTCATCTGCTTGTTTGTGTTCATTCCCAGCTCTCAACGCCAGAAGGAAGAGCGTCAAACAGACTGACTTCACATCCCCTCCTTCTTCCTTTTCAGCAAACACCTTCACCTGGTTCTTCAAATCTCTCAGCCTGTGTTTTTGAGCCCGACGGGTCAGTGACAACAGGTGCTGTCGAGGACGCCCACCTTTGTTGACCGGCAAGTAACCATCAATATTCTGCTCTGAAGATGTTTGCTCTTCCTGAGACTCTTTTTCATGGTAGTGGTTGAGGCAGTGTTCCCTAAAGGAGTCCAGTCGGACCCAGTCGTTGCATGCTTCATTGGGGCAAAGCAGAGGGAGGGAGTTTAGGGTGGCAAGGAAGAATTTGGCTGGCCTGGTCAGGTGGGATGGATTTAGATGTTGGTTACAGGTGGGACAGTTTTGGCCCAAAGCACGACTGTACCTTAGGATGCAGACCCGACAGAACAGGTGTCTACATGGTGACTGGACAGGGTCAGAAAGCAAGTGATCACACACTTGGCAAGTAACGGCACGTAGGAAGTCTGCTGGGACTTCAGGGGGGATGAGCTTAGTGCTCAGATGGTCCTTCTGGCATTGTGTGATATTCTTTACCCATTGTCCTCTCTGAACTGATAGTTTTAACCATTCTTTCCCACCTGATCCCGCAGTATTCTCTGTGGTCTGTCTCCACACTCTATTGGCCTCTGAGGATTCAGAGGAGTCCCTTTTGATTCTCTTTGGAATGCTGTGTGAACTTTTAAGTGGCTTGGCCCGCTTCCTTCCTATTTGTTGAAAAGAGCTCTTCTTAGGGAAGCAGAGGTTGCAGTGGGAGGTGTGGGGCTTCCAGTCTGAAATCTGGGTCCTAGTGAAAGAACAGAAACCTCCTCCCCTCATGGCAGCAGTCCAGCATCTGTGACAAAACAAAGACGGATGCACCGTCTCCATGTCAGTTGTCACGTCCACCTTGAAGACCTTCAAGATCACCTCTGGC
This sequence comes from Sinocyclocheilus grahami, assembly GCF_001515645.1. Classification (NCBI taxonomy): domain Eukaryota; kingdom Metazoa; phylum Chordata; class Actinopteri; order Cypriniformes; family Cyprinidae; genus Sinocyclocheilus; species Sinocyclocheilus grahami. Next base: position 416,296 of record NW_015506129.1, on the reverse strand, counting down.
CAGGTCAGCAACTTACAGCCCATCCTACGCAAGGCACACCGGCTGGACTCTTCCAAGTCTCCCTGGACTTCATGCGACGGACCTTTAGCCTTCCGTATTGAAAGGCCACAAAGGCGACACAGGCATCTGCAAAAGACACAAGTAAATTAATCTTAAACTAAGTTAAACAAAGACATGCTTCCAAATGTGCACATGTCAAGTCAACATTCAGAATTCATACAATTGACTCAATATTATTATTAGACTCACTTGAGAAGATTCATATGTGTATCAATTTCCTGCAGCTTAAGGTCCACTCTCCCTCGAGCACTTTCCATGTTTTCCTTACTCTTCCCTCCAAAACAGAGCTTCATAACACTGCCTGGAGAGCCTGCCATCTCCATTGCTACCTCAGGCTGGTTTTCCTTCTCCACCGGTGTTTCATTAGGCAGAGGGACCTTCTCCATGGACCTGACCCGAAAGAGCTTAAACTTCCATTCTGAAAACTTAGGATGAGACAGTTCGTCAGGCATGGAGGCTCTGGGAGCATCTTTGGAACTCCACCTCCCTTTCTCCATAGCGTCAGTTTAGTCTCAGCTGCTTTCAAGAACAAGAAAAGAAAGTGAGAAGGAATAAGATTAATTCTTTATGAATCAAGAGTTTATGAGACTATGAGATTAGTTTGACTGCCAAGGAATATTCTGAGGTGTAACAGAAAAGGCGGGCTTCAGGCTTTCAAATCCACAAAAGAAGAGCAAAACATCGTTATTTCCAAGGATGTGACTCAATCAGACAGATTTACTTAGGTCTACAGGCTTAGTTTGTTAAAAGCGGCCCTGAAATCCCAGCCCAAACGTGAGAGCTTTTGCTCTGACCCAGAGTACAGCATTATACCGTAAGTGACATTTAACACCTCTGTAAAATGCATGAGACAAGCGTTCCAAAATCGATCTGCTGCTGAAAACTTCATTTCTCTCCTCCCGAACATTCCCACTCTCCGACTTCTATCCCTCATCTTTCGTTTAATTTTTTGCCCCTCATCTTTCTCAGGTACCAAGAGTTTGCTAAATGACCACGTCTAGGGCTGTCAATCAGTTATAATAGTCATTTACTGTGCTGAACCAGGAGTTTCAGTCCATGGAGGAGTGTGCTGGCATTTAATGGATTACACGAGAGAAAGCGAGAGAGGCAGGTTTTATGATGCACAGCCATTGACATCACTGAATTCAAAGGGAAAGGGATGAAGGGAAATTGTAATGCCAACCATTCCCTATGAATCAGATTATATCCTGTGTTTCAACCATGCCACTCCCAGAGTGCCCTGATCTGCATAAACACACAAATAAAAACAAAGACTACATCAGAAGTCACATCACTTGGACTAGTAGTAGCTGTCAAACCCTTGCAGACTCTCAAAACAACTGTGTCACGATGTGACGCTCTGCTCTCATCCTATCCATAAGAATGTAAAACGGTCCTCTTTCCTGATCAATAAATCAACAAACGCTTACCATAACACTCCCATGGCGAGTACATGCTGGCATTTCTCTCTCTCTCTCTTTCTTTTTCTCTCAGCTTGTGTTTGCACCCTGGGTCTCTCCAGCTATCAGCTCTGAAGTGAACTATTAAGACACACATACACACAAACAGCTGAGTGCATTCAGTCTGTCAGTCAGCCGGGTTGTCCTACCTTGTTTTTGAGGCTCAGCTGGAGAATTCTCCCCTGGGGCCTTTCCGCATGGGGGCACAGGGGAGGCCTATTGCGTTTTTGAGTGTGGATGTCTTCCAGGCTCTCTTTCTAAGAGTGCATGGCTGGATCTCAGTCGCTTGGTGCTCCTATAAAATACTGTGTCTCTCCATAGGAAGAGAATCCTATTTATACCTCTCTGTGGGGTCCTTAACCGCTACATTTTAGCACCTGAGAAACATGGTCTCGGGAAGGGGGTGGGGGGTGATGCTAACCACATTCACACACAAACACACACACACACACACATTTACTAAGCTACCTAATGAGGACTTAAACTTCTATTGTTGCTAAAACTTCATTTTGATGGTCCCATTTAGACATTCTGTTGACTACAAGTAACTTTGCAACTACATGTCAACTACCTGTCCTTACGAGTATTAGTAGACTGTTTGCTTAATATCTGCTAATACTTTACTTTGATAGTCACCCAAAGAGATTCTACTGACTATAAGTAACTTTGCAAGTACATGTAGACTAACCCTAACTGAACTGTCAGCTAATACTATACTAATACTCTAATAAGAGTTAGATGACATGTAGGTGCAAAGTTACTTATAGTCATAGTTACTTATAGGGGACCATCAAAACAAAGTGTAACCCTAATGTTTTTACATGGTGCAAATTATAATTAGCATACAGACTAACTTTAACCATAAAAAACATAATTTTTTTCCAAATTAAGACATCCTTAAAAAGTATATTTTGTCATATTTACCAAACCATTTCAAAGAAAAGTCTTACACACACACACATATGCACCAATTTGAGACATCATAGACCTACCATCTGCACACAGATACTCCAATACACAACATAAACCACATATTTTTTAGACGCACAAACACACGTGCACATTCTGCATCATAAACACATGTCAGTACAAGCCACACGGATAAAACTAACGCATCCCCCTGCTGTTTTCCCCCGGCACTCTCTGAAACTCATCTCCAGCAGGTGGTCCAAGCCAACATACTGCAGCTCTGATATTTGATCCCCCTCTATATAGAAAAACAGACACCGTTAAAACACATTAGATCAGAGGAATCCATTAAAAGAGAGCTGACAACCGTCTACTCAAGACTGCCTGACTAAAATGTATTTTACAGTGTATTCAAAAATTGGAAAAGCAGAGCAAATATAGGATACATTTCCCAATTTTAGATTCCTGCTGAGACAAGTTTATTTTTTGTTGTCGTTTTGGACAAATTATCTATACTGGAGGAAACTGGGATGTCACTATAATGAGCATTATCTCGACAAGTGGGCAATGTTGCAGTCCCACTATGAATGGTGTTGGTGTCATCAGCAAATATGAATTAAAGGGATTTATTTGTTGATAAATATATCAAGGGTGTTTTTGCAAAAGAGTTATTGTGCTGTAATTGGTGCTGTTCTCTCTGGACTTCTTGGTGCGGGATCTGACAGACTAGCGAATAAACAGTCACCAAGTGCCTGCAAGTATTGTGAGGCCTGTCTCATCTGAGAGCCACAACTTCTGCAAACCAAACAAAGAGTAAACATCATAAATAATGTACAGTGTAGGTCATTCTACAACATGGCTGCCATTTGTGCCCCATATATACATGTATAAAAAATGACTTTGACAATGAAGAGTTGATGCAAGCTTTTACTGTGTTGATACATACAACAACAATCATACTGTAGAATGACCCACATAATACTACACACATAAATATGAAAATTAATGATTACATTCAAATTATTTAAATCCATTTAAATGGGTGAACAGAGAGAGAAATAAATAAAGTCTCATTATTGTGAGTAATAAAGAGACGGAAAGTGATTTTTATGCAAAAGACAATTTGCTTTCGGCCAAATTTTAATAGCCAAGTCTATAAACCGAGCAAAATTAGAAAGGTCATTGAAAATACCAGTTTTTACAAGTGCTCCTTCATCCTTCACAAAGATGCCTTGAGGGCCTGAAAAACAAAGCCGACAAGTACTGTAGCATTTGATTGATCATGATAGAGGTTACATGTGTGCATTTTTATTGACTCATTAATGTTTTGTGCATTATTTAAAGGAACAAACCACACAAAAATTACACGTCTGTCATTATTTCCTCACCCTCATGTCATTCCAAACCTGTATGACTTTCTTTCTTCTATTGAATACTAAAGGAGGTATTTTGCTAAATGTCCAAGCTGCTCTGTTATATACAATAAAATTGGACTATTCACACTGATAAACTTCAAAATGGAGAAACAAAAGTACATGCAATCATTTGTGATTCCAAAGTCAAATGGTAATGGAACAACGTGAGGGTGAATTGATGACAGAATTTTCATTTCTGGGTGAAACACTTTAATGTTGTAGTTAGGCCTGCCAGAGACTTCAGTCTTTCAAACAGAGAGAAATCCTAGGTCTGTTGCAATGGCGAAGCAAACAGAGCTACAGATGTCCATCTAACAAACAAGCAGTGACCCCTAGAGATCCGCGCCTCTCTCCGCCTGCTAATTGACTTGTTATTGATAAGCCCAATGGCAGTTTGATTTATGTGAAAAATGTCTTCAGCCGACAGCCCCCTGGCATTAAGCTGGGTGTTATTCTCCAATGTGTGTATGAGTTTTGGGGGAATAGTAGTTGAGGTGCTGTTATCACCATCTGAGGGGACACCCGGTAGATGAGGTCAAAGATATTGGTGTCAACGCAGAGGGCAAAATCGAACTGCACACCAATCAAAGCACATTATTTGAGTGAGAAGGTGAATCATTGACACACATAGTCTTTTAAAGGTCACTAATACGTGTTTAAAGAGCTTTTCGTCCTCTGACATTTATGTGACGTTTTTATGACGTCAAAGTGGTCATTTTTGTTTCGATCGGACAACTCAATTTATTCACAGAGTAAATCCCATAATTCCCTGCAGTGCTAGGAAGTATGAATTCCACTGCTAACAAAGTATAACACTACTATAAAATAGTCCTACTATAAATTTCCAGTAACAAGCTGTTAGTGGTGCTAGAAATTAAACCTGTTCCAGGTGGTACAACAAATCATTCTTCTTCACAGACCATCCTTTTTCCTTTTTCCTCTTTCCTCCCTCTCTTCTTCTTTAAAGTTTATTTTGTAAATGAATATTCCAAGCAGTGGCCCTGATTGCATAGCTATTTGTCAAAGTTAGTTGACAGAAATTCTCCCTCTCTCTCTCATCACCTTCCCCTGAGCTCTGCCTAATAATCATTAATGCAATTATCAGGACACACACTATGCATTACTGTCTTTCCATCACTTTTTTTTCTCTCTCCGTTTGTGTCTGGTCCCCTCTCACCCCTCAAAGACGGGGCCTGGAAGAAATCGACGTGTCATTGTTTCTGTTTGACCAGATGTTGCTTTTGCTGCCTTCAGGCTCTGTCAGGATCTTTTCTGCCACTCTACTGAAATTTAATTAACTTCTAATATTGTGCCAGTCTGTGTCTCATACAGACTTTTCTCATTATCCAATAATACAGAATTAGACTCAGTCTACAGGCGTTTGTATTCCTCAAACATGCAGTAAGACCTGCATGTGTTCGCATGTGTGCTCAGAAGGAGAGCTCACCAGATGCACGCTATGTACTCAAGTAAACCTTCGGCGATGAAGCCCATCAGCTAGAATCCGGGAAATCTGAGTGAGAGAGAGTGGAGGGAAAGAAGCCGGGTGTCTTCAATCAAAATAACAATGCTCTTTAATTCTGCTTTAATTAAATCTGCTTTTTCCCCAAGCGAGGCGCAGGATCAGACAGCCGCTGGAGACTCGCAGCCCCACAAAAGTCTCTCCTCCGACTGGGTTTGTGTTTAATCATTGCTTCTTTACACTCTGTCAGAGAGCTTTCAATTCCAAACTAATGCCGGTTTACACAGCCAGCCTTCTGAACGAGAAAAGCTTAGAAACGTGTACACTGAATCTACTGGATTTTGACTTTAACAGCACAAAATTAGATAGATAGATAGATAGATAGATAGATAGATAGATAGATAGATAGATAGATAGATAGATAGATAGATAGATAGATAGATAGATGGACAGACAAAAAGAGATAGAATGACAGATAAATAGACAGACAAAGTAACAGATGGATAGATATAGATAGATGGATAGAAATAGACAAAAGACATATTGACATAGACAGACAGATGAGAGACAGATAAATATATTGACAGATGCGTAGGCCCTTGTCATTTCTAGGCTGGACTATTGCAATGCTCTTCAGGCTGGACTTCCATCATGTGCAATCAGACCTCTTCAAATGATTCAAAATACAGCAGCACGTCTTGTTTTCAATGAGCCCAAGAGAGCCCATGTCACACCGCTTCTCATCTCTCTGCACTGGCTTCCAGTAGCGGCTCGCATTAAGTTCATCAAGTCATTGGTGCTTACCTACAGAACAGCCACGAGCTCCGCACCCTCCTTCCTCCACTCTCTCCTACTCGTCTACATCCCCTACAGAAGCCTGCGGTCGGTAAATGAGCGGCGGCTTGTGGTCCCATCACAGAGAGGCACAAAATCACTATCTAGAATGTTTTCTTTCACCGCAACCTGTTGGTGGAATGACCTACCTAACTCCATCCGGACAGCCAAATCCCTGTCAATCTTCAAGAAACAACTGAAAACTCATCTCTTCCATGAGCATCTAACTGCCTCCTCATTCAAAGAAAAAAATATTATATGCCTTCACGTTTTCTATTCTCTTATCCCTTCCTGTCCTAGCTTTTACTATTTTAAATAATGACTGAAACCTTGAATAAGGCACTTCTCATGTTTATTGCCATCTTATGGTAAATCGCTTGTTGTATTCATCAATTGTGGATAGATAGATGGATAAAAGCGTCTGCCAAATTAATACATGTAAATGTAGATATAGATATACATAGATATAGAAAGGCACACAGACAGACGGATAGATATAGATAGACAGACTTATATAAATAAATAGACAGATGGATAGATAAAGAGAGTTGGATAAATAGATTGATAGATACAGACAGTCAGATAGGCAGACAGACTTTATTAATTTATTAAACAGACTGCAAGCTGTCTTTGTCTTTGCGGTTGTTTGTGTGTGAGAATGAAGAGATGAAAAGAGCAGCCCTGTCTCTCTATCATGACTAACCCTCGTCTGTCCCTCCGAAGTCGATTTGTGATGAAAGACAAACGGCGTCCGCTTTCTGCCGTGAAGTCTGCTTATTATTTTCCTGTCCTTTAACTAAAAAGTCCATTATGAGAAATGGCAGGGCGGCTGTGGCCTTTTCAGCACTGCTGGTGTCACACGCAGCCCTGAGGACAATAGAGCCCCTGACACAGGCGTTAATTCAGGGCCACCTTAAACAGTCTGATCTTTAAATCTATTCACTCTGTAATTATAATGGAGGAAGGAGGGGTGAGAGTCCACCTGTCAGAGCGCAGAACTGTGTCCAGAGCACCGCGATACGGTGAGATTGTGGCCAGTGAGCATCTGTCAAAATCTATCATTTGTTTACAGCAGGAGATGGCTGCTGGGATAGCATATGGCAGCCGCTGATGGGTACAGTGTGGCAGTCAATCAGAGACAGAGATGCAGAGCAGATGCCGGGCGAAGGACTCGGGAATGGGGCGCTTTGTGACACCCTAGAGGAAGATTTCATTGCTCAAATGTTGCTCAGTTACTCATTTATGCATTAACCTAAAAATATAGAAATAAAAGATAAAACAGAGAAACAATATAGAGAAACCGACAGAAATGAGTGACATGCAATAAAAGTATAGAGTAAGAGTGTAAGAGTATAAAAGCCTAAAATGCAAGAAAAAAGTTTTAAACTAAGTTTAAAATTTAGTACACATTAAATAAATAAATGTATGTGAAAAAGTTCAAACATAAGAGTAAAATACAATATAATAAAAAAAAAAACATTGAAATTGTGAGCGAGAATGTTACATTATCACATATAAAAGTACAGATGGGAGAAATAAAGTCCCAGTAACCAGAAATAAATTATCAATAAAGTAAAAGTTACAGTCAAAACTACAAAACCTAAAGTTGCAATTATGACAAAGTCACTTTTCAGTCTATGCGATATTAAAGATATTAAAGAGATCTCATTAATGATTTTTCTTACCTTTGGGATGCTGGAGAAATAAAAAATGTAAACAAATGAGACAGTTGTGACATACAGTAAGAGTATAGAGCTATGAAGTTAATGTTTATAGCAGCTCAGGTAATTTGATCTTGAAAAAAAAAACAGTGAGACATTGATGAAATCTCTTCTGTAACTCACAAAAAAAAAGCCTATTTCTAGTCTCAAAGTATAAACAAGAATTCTAAAAATAATATATACAATCTCAGCTAAGCATAGTTTCTACTACAACTACACAGAAAATACATTACTTTTCTGGGTGTACACAGCCCTGAAACATATGCTACATAAGAATGTGAACGTTAATGCTGGCTAGGCAAACTTGATTTCTCATAATTTCGCAATGTGTCAAAGCAATTCATAACACCCCTGATAGCACACGTACATCACGGAGACGTCTATTTGACACTCAAAGCAAATAAGCTTTGAAGATAACATACTTATGCTTTATTTAACATATATATGCTGTGTAAGGATGCTTCATTCCCATCAAAAAGCCCATAAAAGGAAGTATTGCCAGTGCTGAAAATACGTACCAGGATTTAGATCATTTTAATACAAGCAGTTGTCAGTGGAATTATAAACACTATAGAGTTTTTCATAAACCCTTAATCAGCAAGTAGAAACGAGAAGGTTAAAACATGTGCATACTACATGGCTAAGAAAAGCTAAATAGCGAGGTACTGACCTGTAGGTAATAGTGTGAGCAGCAGTAGTGTGGTCGGGTCGATCGCCTGGCCTGCCATCAGCAGCGAGCGAGTGTTCGAGTAGGAACGCACCGTTTGAGACGTCCAGCAGAGGGCGAACATGAGACACAGCAGTCCAGAGCACACCGACAAGAGGAAAGCCACCACTGCAAGCACTCTCTCAGCCTCCAGAGCTGTGGAAACCAGACATGGACAGAAACACCTTTTAATATTCATGATTTACAGTGAACATGATACAGTATAACCTGCTTATTGGGCCCCAAAGTGAGTGGTGTGCCTTAAAAATCGCTTTATATATATATATATTTATTTATAATTGTAATTTCACAATACAATATTGCATGTAATGTTAAAGCAAAGTCATATTTTATAGTCTAAGGTTCCCACTGACTTCCATTGTATTTTTTGTCCATATAATGAAAGTCAAAAGAAACCTTCTATGGCGTTCCACGTTCATTTTGGGGTGAACTATCCCTTTAAGAATACCCACCATAAAACCATGACAAGAAATTTCAGTTTGAGTGCTCTTGAAGAACAACATCTCATTATGAAACTATTTAAAACTGTACTGATCAGTCATTACTTCATCCTTCATTATTTACTTAATTTTTCATTTGTCTTGTTCTGAGGAAGAACTGAACTGAGGGGAAAACCAGACAGGCTACAACTAATAAAACATGCGAGTAATGCTAGTCCAGCATGTCATAGCCTGTCTGCTGCAGCCCACCGACGCATAGAAACCCCTCCCAACACAAAACCATATCTTTATTTTACGCCAACGTTGGAAATTCAGAAGTTCACAGATTCCCACTCATTTGGCTGCTCTGTGCTTATCGGCAGGTCAAAACCTGCAAAAATGCCACAAAAACACTAAAGCTTTCAGTTCCCATCAGACCTTCTAGCTATATATTTTAATACTCCAAAAACAAAGCTATGAAAGTAGCAAAAAGTAACAGGAATGCATTTAATTTGGCTTTTTATGCATCTTTTATAGAGGCCACATGAATGCAAGTTTCTAAGATCCAAAGCAGTTTTATAAAATGAATAAGGGCCACACATGGGCTACTAAAATGTTGCTGTCGCCCACATGACAGGTCAAAATCAAATCAAATAGCTTCGGAGGCGTATGCATACTGTATTTTTGCGGGGGCACTAGTACCAATCATGATTCACTTCTTTCCCTAGCCAAGATAAAACATGACCAAAAAACACTTAACTCTTTGTTTAGCATGTAAGGCGACCCAGTTTGTATTATATATTATATATTACAATTTAAAATAACAAAATATAATATGTAATCAAAGAGTTCGAATGACACTTCTGAATAACTTTTATTCCCCAAGATGTATGAGAAAAGCAGACACACATCACAAACCTTTAGCAATGTCTTCAGTGGTCCAGCTGTCGTCCAGTCTGGTCTGATTCTCTGAGGTCCACAGACCTCGGTCATCCAGCCACCGAGGGGTCCAGATCGCATAACTGATGCACAAAGAGCCCATCAAGCCGAGACAGGATTCAATAAATCGAAAACGACTCCTCGAGTCAACCAGTTCTGGTCCTTGCATTGCTCTGTTGAGAAAAAGCGAATGATTAGACATACTATTACACAAACAAAAGTTGACAATTTAGCTGGAAACTAAACTTAAAGCATTACAGTTGGCAATTTCATCCGAAAATTAAGTAATCAGTTAGGTTTGCTTACCTTGAATGGCTAAAGTCTTTAAAATGTGTTCAAATGACAAAGATTTGATTCCACGCAGTACAGTGACGGTGACTGATCACGTTCAAATATCAAATGAATCAGTGAGACAGAAACAAGAGTGTTTTATGACGATGTGATTATGAGATGCTTCTTTCTCACTTCCCCCTCACAACGATGTAATATGACACTGTAAAGCTTTCCCTCTACCCACAGTGGAGACCCACTCGCAATGGAAACT
>NW_015506129.1:368785-405629 GCF_001515645.1 Sinocyclocheilus grahami | reverse complement strand
CCCCCCCCCCCCCCCATAAACATACACTGTGAGTGGTTAAATTCCCCCAGAAACCCTGTGAGTGTTTCAGTGAGTCAATGTGGTTTGTAAAGTGAAAATGATATTTTATAAATCACTTTACTGTGCTCAAAGGCTGCATTTTATCCCCCCCTCATAAACATACACTGTGAGTGGTTAAATTCCCCCAGAAACCCTGTGAGTGTTTCAGTGAGTCAATGTGGTTTGGAAAGTGAAAATTATATTTTATAAATCACTTTACTGTGCTCAAAGGCTGCATTTTATCAAAAGTCCAGAACTGGAGAAGAATAGATACCATCAAAAAAAAAAATTATTATATATATATATATATATGCATGTCACATTTACTGTGGCCCAGCCTCTGGTGTGTGTGTGTGTATATATATATATATTGTGTGTGTATAATAACTTGCTTTACTTTCGTCAAAGTGACACAAGAGGCTGAACCACAGTAACCGTGGGGATACATCATGAGGGTTGCTGTGTTGTCATGGCAATGACTAAACGGCACAGGAAAGAACCACTCTCATTTCTCCAGCAAGGTGGGCTCACAGGAAACCCCTGAACATGGTTATTTCCTGTCGCTCACATTCTGCCACAGACCTCAGATCAGTTTTGCTGTACTCTCACCAATACAAGCGAGACTGCGGCATCTGGTCTCAGGTCATTGTAAAGGAGCAACATAACATAACACAATGACAATATAATTTAACATAAAACATTTTAATTAACGATTGATTCATTTTTTTCAGTTAGGAGCCCTTTAAAACATTTAACATCAATGAAGATCTGAAACAAGGCATTTTCCTTGGAAGCTGAAAACTGATAAGCAACCATGGTGTTAAAAAAAAAAGGCATTTATGGAACAAAAACATCTTGTAAAGATAAGAAAAGTCAAAAAGTAAAGAAACGCATCACCTTTTATCCCAAAACTGATAGCCAAGTCAATTAAAAAGTTTTCCCCCCAACAAAATCTTAGAATTATTTAAAAACTATTTAGAGGTGTCATATAATACATTATTTTTCCCCTGAGTTATACTTTATAATGTTAGTAATATTTTATTTTGCACCATAAAGTCATTTACAGAAAAGAAAAAAAAAAACCTTTGCACTCTCTCTAGAACATTAAAAGGTCTGTCTGGTGCTTTGCCTTTAAGACGTTAATATAAAAATGAGCATCAGAACTTTGCTGCATTTACACACGGGCTGTCAACAAAGTTATTCTTCAATAAAAGTCTCTTTGCAAAGCCGAAACAGATTTTTGCCACTCAAACTGTTAAGATCTGACTGAAATGATCAGGGATCTTGTTAAAAATGAACATCTGTCTCTCGTTTCTAATGTTGGGATCCTTTGGAAGGATGTGCAGAGTCGCAGGTGCTACACACAGTTATAAAAACTGCAAAAAATGCTTCTTAATGAGTTTTTAGTTAGTCTTTTTAGTAAAAATATCAAAAAAATCTTAAAATAAGATAAATTTACTTGAGAAATATTAATCCTCTGCACACCTGGAAAACAAGGATGTGAAAGGAATAAATGCCAATCACATCCCCAGACTGCATAGGAGACACTACAAGAAGACAGGAACTGAAATGTGAATGAGAGTGATCGACAGACCTAGCTGCAGTTTGTGCAGTCGATCAGTGAAGATGATTCTGAACCAGCCTGGAGACACACAGCTGAAGGCCTGACCGCAGCTCAGCAGAACCTTGTGCTTGAGGAAACACCTCCACAGAGACAGCTCCTCGGCAAACGTCTTCTCCTTCAGATACTACCAAAACATCATACAGAAACTGGCTTAACTTGACTGATTTGAAAGAGTTTAGATGCAGAAATCTGCTCTGAAGGTGCTCACCTTGCTCAAGTCCGCCCAGATGAAGAAACCCGCAGACCTGTGCAAGAAAGGTATGTCCAGTTTCTTCAGCTCTTCTATCATGAAGCTGTGAGCCTCTCTTAGCCTGTGTCTGTTCTCCGGAAGGAACTCACTATTCAGCCAGTCTAGAAACCGCAAAAAAAATCTCACTCAGCCATGTGCTGTTGTAAACTAATCAGTCTTGTCAATGAAACAATCTAAATGATTTGTTCATGAAATGGACTGTTACTGTACTTGAGTTCAACTCAGTGACTCAAGGTCCAATAGTCAATTCCTCACCAGAAAGGAAGGTTATCAGTGAATAATGACTTAAATCTTGGTCTATTCATCTAGAAAAGCAATTGTACGGCTTTAGAAAACTTCAAACATAGCCATATAGACCAATTTTATGATGCACTCTGGTAGCTTGAAAGCTTCAGTCCCAAATTATTAACACACTGTGCAGTAAAAGTAAATATTGAATTAAGCCAGTACACCAAAATTGGAGTATGCTATAAATGCATATAGCGCAAAAGGTTAAAGGGTACGTTTACATGACAACAATATACTAAAAGTTTTTCCTTTGTGTTTTTGAAAAGTTGCACATACAGACAACAACATTCGCAAAATGATTCCCGTTCACACGTATCTGCAAAACCGACTAAAAATGCTGTATTATGCATGCCAGGACAGACGTTGGCGATGTCACTTCGTAAAGAAACACAACACGTATGAGCATATACGTATTCCTACAGACTGATCACGTAAAGCGCATGTGCATGATGTCACCGTTTTCACATTCACATTTTTGTACTTTACACAGAGACATTAACTGTATAGTTTTCAAAAACATGCACTTTGAAAACTTTGCGTTTTCAGGCCCCCAAACGCCATTTTCGTGTAAATGAATGGCCAAAAATGCATAAAACGTTTTCCATTTTTAGTTGAAAACGGTGTCAGGTAAACGCCCCCTAAGTACATAAAGGCATGGAAAAACCAACCGGAAACAATATACCATCCTTTTAACAGTACGATTTGGGACACACCAACACTAATCTTGCATACTAGACAGGATGGAATGTATGGGAATTGTGAATCAACCACAGAGTGAAAAACAGACAAAACATTGACAAAGCCAGGAAGAGAACGTGTACCTCTGTCTCTGAGAAGCTGGACCATCTGGTACTGTGTGGGTCCTGGGACTCCGTGGAAGTAGCCCAGCTGATCCAGGGCCTGAACCAAATCTCCATTCTCCGAGTAGACCATGCCAAGTCGAATTCCTGCCATAGCAAACTCCTATATGTGTACACAACCATGTTTGAATGCAATAAAGCAATACAAAGAATCTGAGGAAATGCTTTTCAGACAGATGAAATAGTGACATACCTTACTGACGCCCCACATAACATGGGTTCTCTGGGGATCTGGCAACCTGTGCAAGCATTTGTGTAGTTTGTAATGATTTGTACAAACATTATCCACATGCACCCCCGAGCAAATAGAGCCCTTTCTGACATTACAATAAAGATTAAAATAATACTTCAGCTAAAAATTGTAATTCCGTCAACAAATACACTTTTAAGAGGTTTGACTAGAATTCATTAAACACAACATTTAATTTTCCTTGACATGTAATGAAGTACATTTCAATTTCAGCTCAGGGCACATTAGTTCATTAAGCAGAAAACTAAGTAAATTAGAATTGAAAAAGCACAGAAATACGAGAGATAGTTTATGTGCATGTCTCTCACCCATCCAAGCTGAGAACACTGCAAAACGTGTCTGTCTCATTGAACACGGAGAGCATGTAAATCTCATCCACGATCACATGAAGCTTGTGCCTGGAGCAAATGAGAGAGAAAGAATGAATAAATTAGTGCCGCTGAGGGCAGAAATAGAAATTCAAATGGCATTCGTGAACACAAATGTAATTTCTCGTCTATAACGTGCAACTTAATGAAGCATGTGGAAACATTTGGAAAACAAAGTGCGATCACAGACCCATAAGTTAGGCAAGCAAAAAGTTTTGAATGCCATTACCCCTTCAACAAATAGGGTGCCAAGCTGTGAAGTTCAAATGTGATTTGTGATCATTTTATGGTAGCTCCTTGTCTCTGGTAACTATATGCTTTTATTATATGGAAAAAGAGCAGCATAAACATTCTTAAAAACATCTGTTGCATTACATGAAACAAAGTTATATGGGCTTGGAACGAGTCGATATGATCATTTTCAGTTTTGTAATAACATGCTTTTAATATTTCTGTATTGATCAAATGTCACTGGCTTAAGTTATATCACATATCAAAGATCTGAATCCGAATGAAAGAATGGCTTTGGTTCAGTGCTTGTGAGAAACAGTTTGAACTCACATTTTGGCGAACTGTAGAAAGCTGATCAACTCTTCAGACGAGTACACATCTCCCAGTGGATTGTGGGGGTTTAACAGGATAAGGGCTTTGATGTTCAATCCCTATATAAAGAAAGTACAATTTTAAGAGATCCATATAGTGTGAGCATGTACACTGTATGTTTAAGTTGAAAAAATAACCTCTTTCTTGGCCTCTTTAAGAGAGTTCTCCAATTTCTCGACAGTTAGCTGGAATGGTCTGACATCACTTCCTGTGGGCTGTACCAACACAATAAAATACAAATAGAAATATAAGATGTAAAGCCACATGAAACAAAAAATAAAACAGCAGAAAACCACGATAACATGCTAATGTTACATTATAAAATATTACGAATTTTGCTAACCTGACTATAAAGTGGCACATGGTGCAGTTTGACAGTGCTGTACAAGCCCACATCCTCCGTAATCACACCATAGAAGGGCGACGGGATAAGAATGGCATCTGTAAAACACAAACAATATCAAGTAACATTTCAGAGACGTATGGCCACTTATGGGTTAATAATGCACCACCATCAAAAACTGTTTGGTTGTATAATTTTCTCATTTTCTCAATTCATTAAAAGGCTATAATCACTGAGAACTAACATTCTGATTTTCAGCAAGCAGATATTGCTATTGGTCTATACCCGATTTATTAGCCTCCCCAATATTCACTACCATTCATACAATTGGGGTCAGTACGATTTTTTATTTTTGAAAGAAATTAATACTTTTATTCAGTGAGAATGTATTACATTGATCAAAAGTCACAGGCATTTATAATGGCACAAAACATTTCTATTTCAAATAAATGCCGACCTTTTGAACTTTCAATTAATCAAATAATCCTTGAGCACTAAATCAGCAAATTAAATGATTTCTGAAGGATCATGTGACACGACACATTTTAAATTACATGCAAATTGAAAACAGTTCTTTAAAATTGTAATAATATTTCACACTATTACCATTTTTACTGTATTTTTAATCAAATAAATGCAGCCTTGGTGAGAATGTAAATAAATATTACAACCCCAACACAACTAGACATGAGACTAGACATATTCTGTGGTGACCAGATGGTCTGATACCTTCTGAGTCACAGAGCGTAGCTGCCAAAGCCGAGAACACAGCCCCACAACCGTTCATAACAACAACCTGCGAAAGAACCGAAGAACATAAGCATGTGGCCTGGATTTCTCTTTCAATAGAAAGAGGAAGACTTAACAGAAATAATACCATAAATAATAGAATGCTGATGTAGCAGAAGCAGAAAAACACTCACATTCTCAGGTTTTAGAGGTTTGGGAGAACGACAGTAGTCTGAGAGGAACTTAGCAACTTCCTCTTGAAGGCTTTGGGGAAAAGAAAGACCCAAGAACATCAATACTGTGAAATGAAAGCTGAACATGGGATTTTACACGAACATGAGAGTCAAATTAATTCTAGATTTTGCAGAAAAACAAAGAGACTTAAAAGAAGAAATAAAAATGCTCGCTTACACACTGTGGCCTTTCCAATCGGGGTATTGTAAGAAAGCAGGTTCAATGTGAAGCATGTCAGGTCGCATCAGCTGTTGGAGAAACCAAGAATCGGTCAACAACCATTATGACATGTAATATCCAGACTCAATGACAATTCTTTATATTTTTGCGCATTTAAAGATTTTTGATTTTCTTTTGGTTGTAATAACCCTATAATATTCTTCTGAAGGCAATGTGAGTGGTGTTGATAGGGTGTTGTAGATGGTTGCTAGGACATTGATATGCGGTTGCTAAGGTGTTCTGAATGGCATTTAGCTTGTTTTAATTCAGTTGCTAGGGTGTTTTGGGTGGTTGCCCACTGGGCAAAAGAGCACGTTCCCCAAGACTCCCAAGATAGTGTGATATATATATATATATAGCACTTCATGCCATTTTAATGGGATTTTTTTTTTATTGCTCACCAGGCGAAAATCACCGCTAATGAAAAAGGATCTTCGCTTATGAATGCTAAACAAGTAAATCACATCTCTTACCCTTTTCTGCAGGAGGTCAAAGCACAGCTTGTTTTCACTGGTTCCGAAGTTTATAATGCCCTGAAATAAATATTAAAAACCACAGCAAATTACCACACAACAGAAGCTGTCCCAAAAGACTTGTGGCCTCTGCACTAACCAAAGCACTGCCTTTAAAACCAATACTTGGTTTATACAAGGTCTATACAAGGTCTATAATATCAGAACAAATGAGTACTCTCATACAGAGAATGAACTAAGCAAGTGACTGTAGATTGGTAATGTATTTTAACAAATCTTCTCTAATATAAGCAGTTTTTTGAGATCATATTAATCTTGATTTAAACTGGAATATTGTTTTAGAAATGAATGATGAAACTGATTTAAAAATGAACATGAATTTGTCACACAGCAAGATGATTTCAAATGAACTAATTAAGGAAAGGAGGTTATTAAAATTGTACAAAAAGGCTAGGCACAGGGAGTGTACCCTTTACTTGAAAAGTAAAATTTTCACAATTTAATTTAACCCTTTAACTGTCACCCGTCCCCTCTGTGGGACGCCTAAGTTTGCTTCACTATATTATAATTAAATCCTAATCTAATCATGACAAACTACCGTATTGGCCCGAATATAAGACGACCCTGATTATAAGACAACCCTTTTTTCAGATGTACCTTTTGGAAAAAGGCTTTTTAAAAACCAAATCTGTTTTTTTCTCAGTAAAACACATTTTGTCTTCAATTATTTTCATATTGCATATTTTTCCTATTTTAATTTTTGTTTTGAAAGTATGGTAAAAACTGGTCAAATGTACCAACAATCACATTTACAAAATATACACTTTTTGATATACCATAAAAAAATTAAAAAAAACAGGTAGCCCATCTGAATTAGGACATTTAGGCTATCCATCTAATAGTAGCCTACCAAAATCTTATTAACAGTAGAAGTTAAATCTTACTGTAGTCTTCAAATCTGGGTACGGTCTTACGTTTTAAAATCCCAAAGGGAGTCTGGTCCCATCAAGCTAACGTGACAGTCACGACTCATGCAGCTGTAAGGTTTTCTTTTTCTTTTGTTTTTACTCGCGATCTTTACAACACGCATTACATTACGTATTTCAAGGCACACTCGTTTTATGCGTATTTGGCGCCACCTATTGTGAGTGTATTATTGACATGTCGAAGTCTAGACCCTGAATATAAGACGACCGCGTTTTTTCAGATGTATTTCCAAGAAAAAAACATTGTCTTATATTCGGGACAATACGGTATATATCGTTGGAAAGGTCTAAGACTCCTAAATAGATATTTTACCAATGTTTTTGTAAATAAATTATGTAGGAAAAATAATAGAGTAATTTATGACAAGAGTGCACCTCAAAAATCTACATCATAACAGGAGTTCTGACCTTTGTCAAAAAAAGTCTTCTTCATTGCCTTTTTCTCTTATCACATTTTAGAAATCATCAGAAATTATATATAAATTGAAAACTTTAAATCTCAAAATTCATCCTTTGAAACCCATTTTAAAATCAAACATTGCATTACCATGAAAATGGTACATCAATATCATGTTACAAAATGTTTTCGTTCATGAATTATAAAAATTTAAGTTTGGATCGTGCACTTTCACGTCTGTGTTCAAAACTGTGAGTGACAGTTAAAGGGTTAAACTAGGTTTTTATTTTAACCCCCTTCCACCACTTCTTATACATGACTGTTATTTACTATCATGTGGTTTTGAACTGTGCAGTAAAATGTGGTTCTGCACTGTGCAGTATTTTTTTTCTAATCAGTCATTTGTTCATTTCTGCATAAAACAGGTAGAATACATTTTTTTCTGGACTTTGAAAAATAAATGATACATTTTATACTTTTATATACCCATATTACAGTTCAAAAGTTTGGGGTCAGTAAGGTTGTTGTTTGGTTTTTTTGCTCACCAAGGCTGCATTTATTTGCTCAAGAATACTGTAAAACCAGCAACATTTTGAAAAATATGATTACAATTTTAAATAACTATTTTATTTTAAAATGTCACTTATTCCGGTGATGCAAAGCTGAATTTTCAGCATCATTACTCCAGTCTTCAGTGTCACATGATCCTCCAGAAATCATTCTAATATGCTGATTAGCTGCTCAAGAAACACAGCTGTTTCCTAATATTTTTGTGAAAACTGTAATATATATTTATTCATGATTCTTTGATGAACGTCCGAAAGAGCAGTATTTACTTAAAATATAAATCTTTTATATAGTTATAAATGTCTTTCCTGCCACTTTTGATCAGTTTTATGCATCCTTTCTGAATAAAAGTCTAAATTTCTTACCAAAAAAATAAATAAATCTTATATAGGTATAAAATGTTTAATTTATTTTTCCAAATCCAGATCATAGTACAATACGTTTCATGCAGAAATTTGTAATCGATAATAATAAAGCAGTACAGCTTCGGGGGAGACTAACATGCGGGTTTGAATTCTCGTCGTGCTTGTTGGCGTGATACTGGTTGTAGCCTTCCTGCAGGATTCCCTGGTGCAGCCGCATGCTGTTGCCACGGCGAGACAGGTACGGGCTGTACTGGGCCGTCTGATCACCCCAAAGCATGCTGGGTACAGTTTTGGCACTGTTGGGTAACAAACAGGAGAGCAAGGTTTGTGATGTGCTGGGCACCGGGAACGTTTCCCTGCTGGTGGAGGCACTCTGGTCTTCCGTCCCACGTGATGAACTCAGGACCCTGGTCAACATGGACATGAGACGAAACTCATGATCTCTCTCTTGCTTTGCTCGTCTCTCTTCCTGCTGCTCCCTCCGCTCCTCAGCCCGTGCCTCCTGCTGCATCCGGGCCTCCTCCAGAGCCAGGAAACGCTCTTCTGCTGTCTGCTGCCAGCTTAGATACCCAGCCAGAGCATTCGATAACACCCCTTCGCCCCCACGTCCCACTCGGCGACGCTTCCTCTGATGGAATGATCCGGAACCCCCTTCTTGGTCGCCATGGCTACCTCCTTCTCTCATTGCCATGGGAGCTGTTGCCGGGGATACTCCTGCACCGGAGGAGCCAGTCATGTTCTGATCACTGCAATCTGTGGTGTGATATCATCAAAAATGAAGCATTAAATCAGTCAATCAGAGAAAAAAGACCAAATAAAAACGTAATTAAAAATTAACTAAACAATGATCTCAATTTTATTAAAGCGACAGTTGGTGTGATAGCATGGCAGTACTGTAAAGAACATCTGCGGTGCTAAAAGTAAGGCACTGGCTGGCAAATCACTGCCAACAGCAGAGACACAACAAAGGGTTTGGCATAGATACTGCAATAATGCCTATACACTGTGCACAAACTGCACAGACCCTCTAAATAAATATGGATAATATCAGCTAAAACTGGTAGGTCAGGCTCATACAGTAGTTCAACTTTTTCTTGATGTTACATCCATGCAATGCTTTTTTTTTTTTGCACATTGTTGCAATGAAATAGTTTCATGCACATGCTAATGAAATGCACAAAAAATAAATAATAAACATGCCAGCCAAATGCATAAATGTATATACTACCATTCAAAAATTTGTGGTCTGTAAGATTTTTTTTTTTTTTAAGGAAATTAATACTTTTATTCCGCAAGGATGCATTAAAGTGATCAATAGTGACAGTAAAAAAGTTATAATGTTGCAGAAATCTTCTATTTCAAATAAATGCTGTACTTTTGAATTTTGTAATATTCTGAACAAACTGTATAATGGTTTCCACAAATATATTAAGCAGATGTTTTCAACATTGTGTCTTGAGCATCAAATCAGGATATTAGAATGATTTTTGAAGGATCATGTGACACTCAAGACTGGAGTAATGATGGTGAAAATTATGTTTTCCATCACAGGAATAAATTACATTTTCAAATGTACATTAAAATAGAAATAGTTATTATAAATTGTAAAAGTATTTCATAATATTACTGATATTACTGTATTTGTGATCAAATAAATGCATCCTTGCTGAGCAAACAATAAATAAATAATAAAAGTCTTTCAAAAACATTTTTAAAAATTCTTACCAACCCAACTTTTGAACAACTGTGTACTGTGTTAAGCAGATGGTGTTTTGTTACTGTTTCTTTGTAGTTTACTGAAGTCAAGCCAGATGTTTTTTATATCATTCAAACATAAACATTTATTTTTATGCTTTTAAATTGTATACTGTTATTGATATTACGCTGATTTAAATATGTGACCAAGGTAACATGTTCTACTTGGCTAACACAGATAATGAATTTTGTCAAATTAGTAATAGTCAAAATTGCAAGAATAACCGGTGACAATAATTAGTTAGAATGAGTTGAATAATTCTAATCAATTTATAATGTATAATATTACATTGCATGCCATTATTTTCCAAAAAGAAAAAAATTGTTTATGAATTTATAGCTGTAGTGAATAGCTGTATAAATTCCATGTGTTATTGCAAATTAAAAACAATAGTCTGTTTCTGCTCATATAAAGAAAACTTAAAGGACAAAAAATATAAAATGTTAAAAATTTATTTTAATAAAATTGTGGTGGGACCAGTGAAAAGCTGACAGGGTGAGGAAAAATCTGAACTACTTGCCTCCCAAAAATCTCAATTATTGAGAAATATGCATATATAAACATTTATCTATCTATCTATCTATCTATCTATCTATGCAACAAATGTCTGTATAGTGGAACATCGGTGTTTAATATTGTGTAGTACATCATTCAGATGATGTTTGCTTTCTGTTGCACTGTAATCACTGAAGTATGTATCTGTATTTGTTTACACATCCATATCTGTCTATCTGTTCATCCATCCATCCATCCATCCATCCATCAACAGACCGTTTATGATACCTGATGGGGAACAGATGACATGTGTGTTTCCCTGCTCTCCGTCCATCTCAGTGATCTCCTCTGTGTTTGGACCCGCATGTTTGTGTTCAGCAGCGCCTTCATCATCCTCATCAACAGGTCCGAACTCATAGATCATCTCAGGCGGATGTTTGCTTTCTGTTGCACTGTAATCACTGAAGTATGTATCTGTATTTGTTTACACATCCATATCTGTCTATCTGTTCATCCATCCATCCATCCATCCATCAACAGACCGTTTATGATACCTGATGGGGAACAGATGACATGTGTGTTTCCCTGCTCTCCGTCCATCTCAGTGATCTCCTCTGTGTTTGGACCCGCATGTTTGTGTTCAGCAGCGCCTTCATCATCCTCATCAACAGGTCCGAACTCATAGATCATCTCAGGCGGGCCCGCCGCTTCATCATCAGAGCTCATCACCTCCGTCTTGATCTCCAGCATTTCACCTACTCTGGGCGGGTGACCCGGCGCCTCTGACCCCTGCAGTCCGGTTGCCTGGTTCGTCACCGTACCGCCCCATAAAGGCAAAGTCGAACCGGAGGTTGCGGCGGATCGGTTGCTCTGCGCCCTTTCCATCAGCTCGTAATACCTCGCGGATCTCAAAGTCTTCTGCTTGTACTCCAGCTTCAACTTTTTGATCTTCTCCCTGCATTGATCCCCGGTCCGATTGATGCCCTTCTGCCGCAGAGTGCTGGCGATTCGGTTGAACACATGCTGGTTTCTGAGGCAGGTCACTAGCTCGGTTTGGACGGGCACGTCCGACCAGATCTGCAGCAGCTCCAGCACCTCTGGTTCGGACCAGTTGCTGCCACGTTCATACTTTTTACCGTAGACGTGAATCAAATGCATTGCACTACAAATAAAGCTACAATGTTATATTTATAGACTGCTGCAAGTATGTTCACGCATTGGTCTGGTACCGCGTTTATATGACTAAAAAGCAAATGCATTAAAATATTAAAACTCCAACGGGTGAGTAACTGTAATCAATCATCTAAAACGAGCGCGGGTACTTTATCCGGACCGGAACCAGATTCCTTTACTTTCTAATAATAGCCTCGATCATGCATTTTCAGCCCGTTGCTTTTGTTCTTTATTCAAACAAGTCCTGATACATCCGGGTTCACGGCACATGCGTGCTGCCCTTATTCCGGGATAAATTTGGACCGTGACAATAAAGAACGGCGCTGCGCATGCGCAGAAAGAGGAAAGTTGAGGCAAGAGACTCATTTGTTGCATAGGCGCGCCATCTAGTGTTTACCCTAATATGTTTGAAGCATTGCAATATATTTATTTACTTATTTACTTCTACTTAAGGCAGACTAATATTTGTGAATGTTATTTGATAACAAACAAATTAACATATGTGTGTGTATATATATATATGTGTGTGTATATATATATATATGTGTGTGTATATATATATATAACAGAAAGATTGGAGAGGTGACCAGAGGAGGACTCATTCTGCCCCTGTATCACTGTGCACGTGGCGTAGGATCCCTCGAATCATTCCATCAGCATCTGAATCACTTCATTTCAGGTTTGTAAGAGCCATAAATAATGAGTTATATTTGTGAAATGTCAATGTAGATTGAAATTATTTTTTACCTGCTCTTTTTCTCTTCTTTTAGGTACAAGTACAAATGACTTGCACTTCCATCTTTACCTGCTAGAAGGAGTAGTGCAGTGGAACGAGGCCCGATCTGTTGCTGTTGATGAAGGCAGTCCACTGCAGCACTACGTAAACCGTTTAAGCCAGAAGGTTTTAGGCCATAAACTGGTTGAGGATCACAACAGCCCAGGAGAGTACACTGGTAATGCATTGCATGTCTTTCTTTTTGTGTTTTGATTAAATTCTTCATATATACAGTATATGTGTGTGTATATATATGTATATGTATATATATATATATATATATGTGTGTGTGTGTGTGTGTGTGTATATGTATGTATATGTTTTTTCATGACTTTAGTGTGTCTGATGTTTAATTGCATTTCATTAAGGTTCAAGTTATTAACATTAGTTAACTACTGAACATTAGTCAACATTAATTAACAATAGTAAAAAATACTTCTAAAGCATTTATTCATCTCAGTTAATGTTAATTTCAACATTTACAAAAACTTTATTGAATGCAATAATAAAAGTTATGTCTGTTTACATTATTTGGACATGAGCAAACAAATATCAGTTGTATTTTAATTAATGAACCTCAACAAAGATTAATAAATGTTGCAACAAATGTATTGCTCGTTGTTAGGTAAGTCGATGCGTTTTTTTATGGTGATTCTCATGATAATATTTCTATTACTAACTATTTCTATTACAATCAGCATAACTGAAAGGCAATAAAACAAATACCACCATGGTGTATAAATAATTTATAATTTAAAGAATGGATTCCTCCTTAAATCCTTCCTTTCAATCCTAAACAAGAATGAAAGTGTGATGCAAATAAAGCATTCCTTGTTTTTTGTTGGAGCTGCCGGCTTAAGACGTACACCTGTGCTGCCTTTATGCTTTATTATTATTATTATATATTTTTTTATTCTATTTTACTTTTCTTTTTCTTTTTTTGCGATACTTTGGCAATAAAAAAAAATAATAATGGAAGGACAAACAAAATCAGCTTAGCAGGAGCTGGGTTCAGTGAAGATGAATCCTTGAAAGAAATTCTGTTTTCTTTCGTGACCTGCATGCATGCTGCTGCTGCCGGAGTAAAACCATTGACAAAACTGTAAATCTAATATATGACTTTCAAAGCAAACATTATGCTGATTACATTTGGCTCTCCACACTGACAAGGATCCAACTGTAATCTCATTCATTCACAGCAATTCTGTCATCATTTATTTATCCTTGTTTATAACTAGTCACCATTCACCTTCATCGTGTGCATATGTGATGAAAATGAACAGCTCCTAACGTTAACAGTCCTGCAACATTAGTCAGAATATCCATTTCTGGGTAAACTGTTTCTTTAAGATTGCAAGATATGCATTTACTACTGGTACTGTATTTTAAAAAATTAAAATACATTTTAATTATGAACAGTGTGTCTGGTCAGAATCCTGCAGATGGAGCCCGCGAATCGCAGACCCCAAATAGGCTCATGCCATGACGTACTTCCTGGGAATTGTAGGCCATTTGTGATGATCGGGGATTTGTGTACGGATGTATTACGGAGCCCGTTATGTCTATAGAACAATAAAGAAGACGCTACCGATGGCACGTGACACCACAGAGATTTTAATTTTATTTTACAAACAGTTCGATTTTATGTATACCATGTAGACTGGCAGACGCAAGATTAATAAATAATTAAAATAAAGGACTACAGGAAGACGCGCGCGCTATTGAAAGTTTCATCGTCCTGCGCGCTCTCGTCGCGTGGCGCCGAGTTGAGTTCACCGGGGTCTCGCGGAACGGCGGGAATACTCCGTAACGGTTCCTCGGCGGATGTGCTTTAAATTTCCGTCGAGAACGGAGTTCATTTCGGAGCTGTAGTTAGTCTGAAATGTGAGCCCGTTACCGGATTCCGAGGCTGTGGAAAGCGAAATGACAGCTCGGTTCGTGCTTGAGGAGGGGTCAGCGGTCTCATGTCTGAGGTAAATGACAGTTCGTGTGTTTGTCGTTGTTTAATTTAATTAGAACGGAAAACTGAGGTGAAGTCAAAGAAAATAAAGTTTTTATTTACTAAATGTATTCATGTCATATTAAGCTTTTACGCTTTAGTCTAACTTCTGATAGCAGTTTCATATAATTTGCTGTGAAGAATTTGTTTTTGACGTTATATTTTTTTATTTGGACAGTATACTTTTGTTTTCGTTCATTTTTACGGATGACAAAAAGTGACTGTTTCGTTTTTTTTTCTTTTACGCACATTGGTTTGAAGAAACCTTATAATAATTATTATTATTATTATTTTGTAATATCAAAAAGGTGACCAAAAGGGATACTTAACTCAAAAATAATCTAATGTTGTTCCAAACCTAAATAGAAATGTCTCGGTCACCGTTCACTTTCATTGCACCTGTTTTCCATTCAAATAAATAAACGGTAATGTTAAGTTAACTGGAGGCTGTTATTCCGACGCACGCCTCCTTTTGTTTTCCACGAAAGAAAAAAGCACATAATATTTAAAATTTTCTACACGGACTCCAAATCCTCCAAAAGATGTATTATCGTGTTGCACGCCCAGTGTTTTCAGCGTAACTGAATGATTTACGGTGCATGCGAGTTTCGCGTGAACCAAATAAAAATTCTTAGTGTTCAGTGCAGTAAATGAATGCAAAGCGAGCATAACGACACTGTTGTCATACTCTTTGTCTCACGTAGTTCATACGATGACTGTGTGATGGTCCTTAGAGAATATCAATCATTGTATTTATATCATATCATTATAAGTGTCCTTTGACTTGTCTTGAAACATTCGTTCTTTTGGCAGGTTTGCTTATGAAATCTGGCTTAACGTTACCCAAAGGTTTTTTGTTGTTGTTGTTTTTTAAGAACAGGCAGTGTGGTCATCTTCTGTTCTGATCCTGACAAGAGAGAGAGAGAGGGAAAAAGAGGTAGAGATAAACAGTGTATATGTGTGCTGTCTCTCCCTGTCTAATGAGTGACTAAGCACTTCGGTTACTGGCCTTACAGAGCCATCATGGATCATTAAAGCTTTAGTAGTTGTAGTTGTGTTTGATGAGGAGTTATTAAGGCATAGTAATTACTGTTCTTTCTTCCCTAGAGAACACACTATAAAAATTTGACCCGCCAGCATACAGTAGCATGTATGGGACATCGCCTCTCGCAAGCATGCAATCTGTCAGATCCTCGGAGACAGATAGATAATCTTTCTTTCCATTTGATTCAGGCCTTAACGGGTGCTCAGAGTCTTTAAATATGAAAAATAAGTCATTTGTGAAGTGTTGAATGAAGATTAATGGCCGCCCTCCAAAAAGATCCTGAAGTTCTATGTGATTGACTTCACATTCATTTGAATGTCATTTTGGCTTCGTGACCTGTTCCTGAACCATTGGGAATTTGTGATTTACTAGATATGCGCTCTGTAATTGTTCGGTTCTAGGAAAGCTGTTGATAAGCAATTATTTTGATCATTTCTGGTCAATGTTGCGGTTGCAACACAATTACCAGAATTCCCTCTGGCCTGGTTCCATGTTCTGCTTGTAAGCTGAAAAAAAAAGTGGTCTACTTGTTTCCAATACGCAAAGCAGCACAACGACCTTGTCAGACCTAATAAAGATGAGAAAAGATAAGCCACAAGCCCTGTTTCTATCTCAGAACAGTAGTTGACTTGAAATCAACGGCCTTTCTGTCACATCTTACATGTGTCGTGCTCTAAAGGTGAATCTTTCATTACCACCTACATTTATCCATTAGAATAACCTTTCACAAGTGGCTGCATTATTAAATTAGTCTTGTCGAGACAAGCAAAGATTGAATACAGGGGACGGTTAACCTGAATGGCAGTTATTTAACAATGCTGAAAAAGGCTAAGAGGAGGCAAATAATTTTCTGAGAGCTGACCTCTTTTCCATTACTTGTCTTGTAAACTTGTCTTAGCTGTTAATTGACTGAATCTTCTTAAAAGGAGGTTAATCAAATCTATTCTTTGCTTTAAACTATCGATTAGGTTTAGATACGACATCATGCGTTGCTTTTGCAGTTACAGTGAGACGTATGGGAACAGTATCTCTCTTCCTCACTGTCTCTCTCATTTTCTGTGCTTGCGGAGGTGTGACATTCGCAGGTTCCATCAGTAAGACACACATGGTTTTCTCCTCTTTCCTCTCCAGCTCACTGCACTGTGCCAGCCCTTAATGAGCTCTGTAATGCAGATTTTAGACGTGACGATTTGTTTGTTTCTTCAGCAGGCCTTTTATCAAGATACTCACTTCTTCCTACCAGGAGCTGCTATTTAAATGCTAAACTCTGCCTTGTAGCCATCATACTCTGTGGAATAGTTTGGTTGTTTTTAAACCTTGCTTTAACAGACATTGTGCAGGTTGGTGCTATAATTTTAACGCTTTTCCTAGACCCTGGCATCACGCCTTCGCTTTAGAAGGAAATACTATGAATTTGCATGCTTGCTGTCTTCGAAAGCACACGCCAGGCTTTATTGTTCATGCTCTGTTTTGTTGTAGAGGCCGTCGGGGGTTATATACCAAGCCCTGAGCCAAGCTTTGAGCTTACTTATACAGTCAGCAAGAACTGAGCTGTCTCTAAGGAGCTGCCTAACTCTCATGGGACTCCCTCTTGCCGTGGTAGAGAGCTTCTCTGATGGATGGTGCAATGCTCAAGCCACATGGTCATCATCCCAATGTATATGGTGTCAAACCTTGTGTAAAACACCTTCTGTTTTCCCCTGACCATGACTGCTGTCCCCAAAATGATCTTTTGGTAGAAACAGGATTCAAGCGCATTATAAAAGTAATCCATGTGACTTGTTGTGTGTGTATATTTATATAGGGCTGCACAATTAATCGAATTTCTAATCGCGATTACAATTATGGATGCCACAATTACATAATCGTTCAAAGCGGCAATTAATCGTTCAAAGTCCACTTATGTTATTCTGCACGCTTAAGATGCGTTTTTTTCTTTCTACATGTTATCTTAAGGGGTTTTCCATTGTTTTAGTTTTAGTATAACATTATAATACCATTCATATTTCTACTTTTTTTTTATCATTTAAAGAAG
Organism: Sinocyclocheilus grahami; assembly: GCF_001515645.1. Lineage (NCBI taxonomy): Eukaryota > Metazoa > Chordata > Actinopteri > Cypriniformes > Cyprinidae > Sinocyclocheilus > Sinocyclocheilus grahami. Next base: position 387,756 of record NW_015506129.1, on the reverse strand, counting down.
AAACCAATCCGATGTATATTTGACATTTGAGACTTAATACTATAGAAAAGCACTAAAGGTTTTTCAGTTAGTCTTTTCAGCTTGTTTATTTTCATATAAAAATACAGCATGCAGTTGCATCAAACAGAACAGTAGTTGACTTGAAATCAACGGCCTTTCTGTCACATCTTACATGTGTCGTGCTCTAAAGGTGAATCTTTCATTACCACCTACATTTATCCATTAGAATAACCTTTCACAAGTGGCTGCATTATTAAATTAGTCTTGTCGAGACAAGCAAAGATTGAATACAGGGGACGGTTAACCTGAATGGCAGTTATTTAACAATGCTGAAAAAGGCTAAGAGGAGGCAAATAATTTTCTGAGAGCTGACCTCTTTTCCATTACTTGTCTTGTAAACTTGTCTTAGCTGTTAATTGACTGAATCTTCTTAAAAGGAGGTTAATCAAATCTATTCTTTGCTTTAAACTATCGATTAGGTTTAGATACGACATCATGCGTTGCTTTTGCAGTTACAGTGAGACGTATGGGAACAGTATCTCTCTTCCTCACTGTCTCTCTCATTTTCTGTGCTTGCGGAGGTGTGACATTCGCAGGTTCCATCAGTAAGACACACATGGTTTTCTCCTCTTTCCTCTCCAGCTCACTGCACTGTGCCAGCCCTTAATGAGCTCTGTAATGCAGATTTTAGACGTGACGATTTGTTTGTTTCTTCAGCAGGCCTTTTATCAAGATACTCACTTCTTCCTACCAGGAGCTGCTATTTAAATGCTAAACTCTGCCTTGTAGCCATCATACTCTGTGGAATAGTTTGGTTGTTTTTAAACCTTGCTTTAACAGACATTGTGCAGGTTGGTGCTATAATTTTAACGCTTTTCCTAGACCCTGGCATCACGCCTTCGCTTTAGAAGGAAATACTATGAATTTGCATGCTTGCTGTCTTCGAAAGCACACGCCAGGCTTTATTGTTCATGCTCTGTTTTGTTGTAGAGGGCGTCGGGGGTTATATATCAAGCCCTGAGCCAAGCTTTGAGCTTACTTTCACAGTCAGCAAGAACTGAGCTGTCTCTAAGGAGCTGCCTAACTCTCATGGGACTCCCTCTTGCCGTGGTAGAGAGCTTCTCTGATGGATGGTGCAATGCTCAAGCCACATGGTCATCATCCCAATGTATATGGTGTCAAACCTTGTGTAAAACACCTTCTGTTTTCCCCTGACCATGACTGCTGTCCCCAAAATGATCTTTTGGTAGAAACAGGATTCAAGCGCATTATAAAAGTAATCCATGTGACTTGTTGTGTGTGTATATTTATATAGGGCTGCACAATTAATCGAATTTCTAATCGCGATTACAATTATGGATGCCACAATTACATAATCGTTCAAAGCGGCAATTAATCGTTCAAAGTCCACTTATGTTATTCTGCACGCTTAAGTTTTTCCATTGTTTTAATTTTAGTTTTAGTATAACACTATAATACCATTTATATTTTTACTTTTTTATAATTTAAAGAAGAAACCAATCCGATGTATAGTTGACATTTGAGACTTAATACTATAGAAAAGCACTAAAGGTTTTTCAGTTAGTCTTTTCAGCTTGTTTATTTTCATATAAAAATACAGCATGCAGTTGCATCAAACAATGGTATAAACATCATTCAATATAAATTGTGATAATTGTAATTAATCACAATTACAATTTCAAGGAAATAATTGACAATTATGATTTTTTTTAATAATAGTGCAGCCCTAATATATATATATATATATATATATATATATATAGAGGCGCGTGCGCTCACAGTCACATCCAAAGCGCTTACTGAGAGTACCAAATTGAGAAAGTACTGTCGGTTTTGTCTTAAGTTAATGTAAACAGTTGCAAAATAAAACGCATGGGTATCAGTATTGGATCCGTGAAATAGGTCTTGTGACAGCTAGGGATGCTCCGATCCGCCTTTTTTGCCTCCGATACAGATTCCGATACCTAGGATTCAGTATTGGCTGATACAGATACCGATCCGATACAGTGAAGTTTTTTTTCCCTCATTTAATTAAATGTCGAATTTATATATCTCTGTGTGTGGAACTGATAATGATTCTTTCACAATCTAATAGATACAGACTTCTTCATTAAAAAAAATTAAAATAAACAAATATAAAAAAATATAGGCCTATGTATATTTATAATCTATGACAAAAAATTATAAACTAGGTTAGTGGATAATTCGGCAGCAAAAGTTATTCTAGAAAAATCAGTGCACAATAATTTTAGAAATCCAAACATTTAGTGAAAAAACAATATTTTGTGTGGAACAAATAAAAGTGTTGCACTAAATATGGTAAAATGTTACACATTGCTAGTTGTATTATTATAAAATCCATTCATTAAAAACATTCATGAATGTATTTATATATACGTTTATACTATAAAATTAAAATACATTTATTTTAAATGTATAGCATATTTTTTAATAAGGCAACAACATAAGATAGATACGATAAGACAAAAAATACAGTGCAGCACGAACTGTTTTTATACAGTCAACCCTCAACGGACACCTTGGCAATTGAATCGCCATCGGCTAGTATATTTTTTTGTTTACTCGCCAGACTGAAATACTATACTATAATATATATATATACTGTATATAAAGTTATGCCATTTTACAAACATGTAATGTTTGTAAAATGGTACAGCTTTTTAAATATCTGAAAGTACACTCTTAATATCAGTCAGTCAAGCATTATAATATGATAATCAAGTATTATTTAATGATATAAGTTTAGTAATTTAAATTAAAACTTGGTAACCATGAACTTAGGACTGGTGCTGGTGCTTTTTTTGGTCATTCAGTGTTCCTGTAAAAAAACCAACAATAATACTGATAAGATATTATTATTAGTATTATTATTATTATTATTATTATTATATGAATTCTACATAATAGGTGAGCACCAGCCAATGAGATTGTTGTTTGTGCATTAGTTCTGCCCACTACAGGAAAACCCGGCAGTTCTTAAAAGCTGAAGTATTCCAAAGGAACTCTGTTATTTTTACAGGAAAATACAACAAAGTATATGAAAAACATCACAGATCGCTTGACGGAGAGTGAAACTCTGAAGTGCTCAGTCAGAGTGTTCTGTGAGTGAAAATATATGTGCTAATCATATACGCAGCTTCCAACTCACACACTGGCGAGTAAAATCTGAGAATTGATTAGCCATTGGCTAATATTAGACATCATTTAGTGCGCACATTGTAAGCACTTCGTGTTAAAAAGTGCAAAGCACAAAGGGAAGAGAAATTGATGTGTAGTGTATTATATCTGTGCAACAGTTATTGAGCCTTTTTTTAACAGTTTTAAATTTCAGTTACTGTGCACGTTAAAAACTATTTATAGTCTTTTCTACACCACAGACACCCGGTAGCAAGTAACAAAACAACATTAAACTCCTGCAAGAAGATAAAGTCCTTTTTGCAAAATCATAGACATGTATTTACAAATCAAGTATAATGGGAGCACAGAATGATCTTGGAGAGAGCTTTACCAAGCTGACTGCTGTAACCGAACGCGACCAGAGTTTAAAGGCTGAATGAATGACTGACAGCCACAGTGGAGAAAAGAGTTTGTGTGAACTTTAATGTAAGGACTTAAATATTCACATGTAGCTCACATTAAGCTATCGTATGGCTTCAGAAGTAACACATTCGAACAATTGGAGAGAAGAAAAAAAAAAAATCTCGGATTTGGATCAGCTCTCTCTGACCGATTCCCGATCCGAGAAAAATGGCACTATCGGAGCCGATACCCGATATGAATATCAGATCGGCGCATCCCTAGTGACAGCAGCCTAATAAAGCTGTGCCGTCTTTTATTAATGTTATTCAAACAACAAAAGACCCTTACTGCTCTTGACTAAATAATGTTTTGTTGAATAACTTTTAATGTTAATTTACAGTTTATTAAATGTCTGGAGCCTATTTAAAACACGTTCATAATTTAGAAAATGTAGTTAATACTTGCATCATTAATGATTTATTTTATCCACCCGCAACCCACCCGCAAATAATCAGAATGCATTTTTTTATTACCTGACCCACCCGATCCGCGGATTATCCGCAGCGCCCGCGGATAAAAACGCCATCCGCGCATCACTAGTTCCTAGCCATATCGGCCTAGAAAATCGCAACTTTTCATTTTCTGTCGGTCTAAGTGCACGATGTAACTACAGAAGAGTCAAGATTTAAATAGGAAAAATATAGAAACTCTTTGGTCATTTTTGAGCGAGATGCTAACGGTCTAATCAGATTCAATGATCTATGCTAAGCTAAAAGTGCTACCGCCAGACCCAGAGATCGGATGAATGGATTCGAAAATGGTAAAACTCAACTGTTTAACTCTAGGGGAGTTGGAAAATGAGCCTATTTTCAAAAATAGTGGAGTTTTCCTTTAAGATAAGCAACATCAGTGGGAGATTTTATGTCCTTTTTTGTGAACTTGCTCTAGATACAAGCATGTAGCAAGTGGGTACAAGTGAAACACAGCTTTCTCCTTGTCCTACAAAATGTTGTTTGTATCCCAGTTTCCCTTGGTGTAATGCCATCAATAGCACTCAAGTCACCTTTATGAAAATTTATGACTCGCCACGGTACCTCTGAGAATGTTTTTTTGACAGAACAGTTATGTTTAGATAACCTGAGCTTTATAGAAAACGATGAGCCACTTGGTGCACTAGTATTTCTTTCCTGACACCCTGTCTTATCTTCTCCAGGTCATTAAAGTGCTGAATTCACAGTGCAGCCCACAGATGCATTAGAAAACAAACTTCATCACCAGAAGGCTTGGAGACGAAGCACTCCTGTTCATGGAGGGCCGCTGGACCCTGCTGCTGTTTCTGGGGGCGTACCTGGTCCTCCTGGCTGCTGAGACACGCTTGATTACAGGCCAAGGCATTTACACCAACACGTGGGCTGTCCACATTGAAGGGGGAGCCGAGGAGGCTGAGAAGATTGCACACAAACATGGTTTCATCAGTCACGGGCAGGTGAGTGCTATCTCTCGTATCTTGTGAGAGTTGCTACATTTGTGTATGTGGACATAAGGCTGCATGAGGCTTGTAGTGATGTTCTAGTATATCTTTCACCTTCTTGCTGTCAAGCTCTGTTGCTTTACACAAGAGGAAGACAGATTTACACACACCCACATATATACCCGCACAATTGCAAAGGCCCCTTCGAGAAGTCCTTGTAGATGCTTGTCGAGTCACCTTTCCCCTGCGTCTGTCACTGTTCAATTCATTAAGATGGGAATGCGTCAGCTGTGATTGGGGAAATTAATTTCGGCTTATGTTGTATTCTTTTTCCTTGCAGCCCCGCATTGTCTCGTTTGTCTTGCCAGATGTTCCCTCTTCTGTTGTTATGGCATTAAACGCTTAGCTGGAAGACGAAAAGCAGGAATGTATCTGACAGCTGAAACATTGTATGTGAATTAATCCCTGCAAGTGCAATGCCCTCTGAGCTCGCTGTGAGGAGTCTGTGAATAGCACGTGTGTGGGAGGACAGGAGTGGAAAGAGAGAGCTCTCCTCTCTTCTACTCCTCCTCTCCTCTCCTCCCCTCTCCTCTCCTCTTTCTCTTGGCCTAGTTGGTCCAGTAATTCTAATTTTACTTGCACTGCCAACATTTCTGCTGGCCCCACCACAAAATAATATTTATTTATTTATTTTTAAAAAAAATGTTTAGCAATGAATTTTTTTATTTGCTAGAAATCATAATTTAATTTTTGTAAAATGTTTCTCTTGTATAAAAAAAAAATCTATGTGTCTTTCTGTCTGTCTGTCTATCCTTAGTCAAGAGTCTCCTTTCTAATGTAAACTGACAGAGCTGAACAAATTAAGTCACTCATTTTCGACCGATACAAACCAGTGATTCTGGTACACACATCTCAGACATCCATTACTAAGGAGATAATAAGCTGGAGGGGAGCGGTATTAGATAATTCAGTTTTAATTCCTTTGTTTATGCAGTGTCAGAAGTCAACCAAACACATTAAAATAACTATTCTGGTGGAACTTCAATTATTCCTCTGATACAAAGTCATGATATTGTTCTTAAACGGCTTATGTTGCATGAAAAGCATAAATAACTGGTGTCAGATCAGTGGGAAGGGTACTCACCAACTGAAGCCAGTAGTATATGTAACAGTTTCCATTGGAAGAATGTTACAGAAGTTAATTTAATGATTGTGTGTGTGGGTGACAGGAGGGAAAATTTGGCCTATACAGTGCAAGCAGGCAAGTGAAAATTAATGTGTGCAAATGTGGCAAATTTTTAGGCACTCCGTTTCAAATAAGTGTGGACTTGTACATAAATTAATGCCATCACGGTAAAAATGGGTTATTATTTAATTGTTGTTACATGCATGGATGCCTTTGGCCATTCCATTGTGCTGTTTTTGTTTGTTTGTTTTGTTTTGCAAAATGGTTCTTTTAAAAAAAAAAAGTTTAAAACTTTTTTTAAAAAGCATCTTTCCATTCTATTATGGTCCATCTTGCTCCCGAGGTGATTTTTAGTCAATCTATGAAAGTCAAGGACACAGGTGTCCTAGCAGAGTAACTACAGCAGTGTTTCCCCTGCCATTATTTTAGCATATTATATTAACGGCACCCCCCGTCCCCCTTGTAGGTCAAGTTAATTTTATTGAATTATATTTTCTCTATAGCGGTTTTGTGTAGTACTCGTACGAAACGCTTGTGACGCTTCCGGTGATATTAATGTCTGCCGTCTCACTAATGAGGACATAAATACATGAACAATATCTCCAGAACTGCTCTGAGAGTCACTTCATGAGCATATGACCGTTTCATCTAAAACGAGTAAAACTATCATCATGTCATACACACACACAAATGTAAAGGTATTCACGGCAACCCGTCAAAATAAAAGTTTGGTTTAACTTGAGGGCATTGGCAGAAATATATTATCACTGTTCAATTCATTAAGATGGGAATGCGTCAGCTGTGATTGGGGAAATTAATTTCGGCTTATGTTGTATTCTTTTTCCTTGCAGCCCCGCATTGTCTCGTTTGTCTTGCCAGATGTTCCCTCTTCTGTTGTTATGGCATTAAACGCTTAGCTGGAAGACGAAAAGCAGGAATGTATCTGACAGCTGAAACATTGTATGTGAATTAATCCCTGCAAGTGCAATGCCCTCTGAGCTCGCTGTGAGGAGTCTGTGAATAGCACGTGTGTGGGAGGACAGGAGTGGAAAGAGAGAGCTCTCCTCTCTTCTACTCCTCCTCTCCTCTCCTCTCCTCCCCTCTCCTCTCCTCTTTCTCTTGGCCTAGTTGGTCCAGTAATTCTAATTTTACTTGCACTGCCAACATTTCTGCTGGCCCCACCACAAAATAATATTTATTTATTTATTTTTAAAAAAAATGTTTAGCAATGAATTTTTTTATTTGCTAGAAATCATAATTTAATTTTTGTAAAATGTTTCTCTTGTATAAAAAAAAAATCTATGTGTCTTTCTGTCTGTCTGTCTATCCTTAGTCAAGAGTCTCCTTTCTAATGTAAACTGACAGAGCTGAACAAATTAAGTCACTCATTTTCGACCGATACAAACCAGTGATTCTGGTACACACATCTCAGACATCCATTACTAAGGAGATAATAAGCTGGAGGGGAGCGGTATTAGATAATTCAGTTTTAATTCCTTTGTTTATGCAGTGTCAGAAGTCAACCAAACACATTAAAATAACTATTCTGGTGGAACTTCAATTATTCCTCTGATACAAAGTCATGATATTGTTCTTAAACGGCTTATGTTGCATGAAAAGCATAAATAACTGGTGTCAGATCAGTGGGAAGGGTACTCACCAACTGAAGCCAGTAGTATATGTAACAGTTTCCATTGGAAGAATGTTACAGAAGTTAATTTAATGATTGTGTGTGTGGGTGACAGGAGGGAAAATTTGGCCTATACAGTGCAAGCAGGCAAGTGAAAATTAATGTGTGCAAATGTGGCAAATTTTTAGGCACTCCGTTTCAAATAAGTGTGGACTTGTACATAAATTAATGCCATCACGGTAAAAATGGGTTATTATTTAATTGTTGTTACATGCATGGATGCCTTTGGCCATTCCATTGTGCTGTTTTTGTTTGTTTGTTTTGTTTTGCAAAATGGTTCTTTTAAAAAAAAAATGTTTAAAACTTTTTTTAAAAAGCATCTTTCCATTCTATTATGGTCCATCTTGCTCCCGAGGTGATTTTTAGTCAATCTATGAAAGTCAAGGACACAGGTGTCCTAGCAGAGTAACTACAGCAGTGTTTCCCCTGCCATTATTTTAGCATATTATATTAACGGCACCCCCCGTCCCCCTTGTAGGTCAAGTTAATTTTATTGAATTATATTTTCTCTATAGCGGTTTTGTGTAGTACTCGTACGAAACGCTTGTGACGCTTCCGGTGATATTAATGTCTGCCGTCTCACTAATGAGGACATAAATACATGAACAATATCTCCAGAACTGCTCTGAGAGTCACTTCATGAGCATATGACCGTTTCATCTAAAACGAGTAAAACTATCATCATGTCATACACACACACAAATGTAAAGGTATTCACGGCAACCCGTCAAAATAAAAGTTTGGTTTAACTTGAGGGCATTGGCAGAAATATATTACTATTGTTCAGTAGAATGTACGTAACCGACTGCTACGACTAAAATTATTAAAACCTTATTTTTAAGGAATAAGCATTCAATATTTCTTCAATGTTTTAATTGTAATATTAAATTACCTTTATTTTCCAAAAACAAATTTGTTTAATTTTCATTACTTAAAAGATAGATTAAATGAATGTGTGTTATGCCTTAAAACAAAATGTAAATACACAACACAGAATTTGAGCAAAAAAATCATAAGGCTATTGTAAGAATAAATGAAACTTGTTTTATGCGTTCAAATAATTAGACATGCTAAAACAATAAAACATAAGGTTGGAAAAATAAAACATTTCATAGGGCCCTAAACATGTAATATTTGTTAAACTTTTAATAAATTGATGTTAAATTGTTTAAGTTTCATTATTTTAATTAATTAGACATGCTTTTTTATTAATAACATGTAACTTAACCAGTAAAAAGGAGTCCAGAAAAAAAAAAACGGACCACGCCCCAAAGCCGTAAACCTAGGGGAAACACTGTACAGGTATAGTTCATATTTATAGCCATGTTCCACTGTTGTTTATGTATTGTTTTCTTTAAAACCTTGATTTTTTTCAACAAAATCGCATAAAAGCAGTATTTAGGCTCTTGAGATTTCTTTTAAATAATTGACTTGTTTTAATATCTTGTTTACTATTCAAATCTATTTTTGTAGCTTTAACAAATATTATTTAATCTATTTTAAAAATTTCTGTAAAGCTGCTTTGAAATGGTGTGCATTGTGAAAAGCACTATATAAGTAAAATTGACTTGACTTAATGCATTAGACTCTGAAGAACAAATCAACTTTGAGTGCACACTAGGGTTGTGACGGTGAGGAAATTTTCCTAGCTTTTCTTCGGTTTTAAATGGCTTGTAAAAGCAGCGTGCACATTTTACTTTCACCTTGAAATAGCGGCAATTCGGCGTAAAGCAATTGTTAGTTTTTAGTTTGTTTGAATTTTCCCTCTTTCCTCGCTTTCTCGCTTTTAAATAGCTTAAAAGCACCATGCACATTTTACTTTTACTTTTGAATTAGCGGCAGGTCAGAGTCAATTGCTTGAATGCAACAACAAAATACAACGTCAAACTCACTTATCCTATATACACTGTATAAAACATAGAACTTTTATTAACAAAACAAATACAAATACACCATGCTATAGGGCAGGCTATGCCTAATATAAAATAACAAATAACTTACATAAAGTTTAAATAGGTATACAAAATTGGAAATAGCCCAAGTAAACATGTATAATATATAACCAAATAAATAAGAAACGTAGAACGTTTATTAGCAAAACGAGTAAGAAAGCTTGGAGGCACGGCATACACCTTGATGTCAAATAAAATAAATAAATGACACAAAGTTTAAATAAAGTAAAAATCAGCAAATAATGTGGAAACAAATGTTTTAAAAAAAAAAAACTTCCAAAATCACCTTAGATAAATGGCAAAGGTCAACAGGCTTTTCAAAATCCAAAATATTGCCAAACAGGTGCTTTTGCATCTCGTTTCAGAACTAAATCATCCGCGATCGTCTTGTCTGTCTCGCCTCACTATTCTTGTCAGTCAGCTCAACTCACTCTCCTCACTAGATAAATGAAATCTGATCTGTGATGCGACTGTCGTTCGGCATGCTGCATTAAGCAGCTGCGTTCAGTTTTTAATTGTAGTGTCTGTTCTTTTACTGAACTAAATGATTTTTATTACTATAAAAAATCAAAACGACTGTGGGGGTCAGTGCCACGGTGGGCAAGTGATGTGACCGGTGTTGCGGCTTAACACCGGTATCACCATCAGCACCGTCTATCGCGGCAAGCCTACTGCACACCAAAACATTTTTTTTCTTAACATTTTAATGTAGGTATACGAGTGCTCTTAAACAAAATTGTGAGTGTAGAGCCCTGTCAGATGTCACATCAACAACTGCGCAAGCTGCACACAAACACGTGAAGTTTGATTTAAACAGCTTGAGAACTTTTCCACTCCATCCTTGTTAAAAAAAAAATCTTGCGTTGTGATAGACTGTGCTGTGTGTACGTGCACATTTTGTGTTTGCATGGAATTCCTGGCGTTCATTAGTGTGGCATAATGAACAAGCTCTCCCTGCATCTCCATTGATTTATGCCTAACACTGACCTGTCAATCAAACACAGGACACTTTCACACCCAGCACGGCGGATTGATTTTTCATTATTCATTTCATACTCTCAGACAGATTGTGAGAGTCCTTGAAGGATCCCTGTGTTCTGAGTTGAATTTTTGATGCCATATGGTGCTTTCTCTCGTCTACCTCTCTCTCTCCATTTGATGTTATTTTTTTCTGCTCAGAAAATGACTTGAGCTGAGAGCTTTGCAATGCGGGTCTCTGGGTAAGGAGACGTGGCACGCTAATCCAAAGTGCTGCCGCCACGGCCGTGTTTTGGTGTGGAGCTTCCTTGCAGTGATCCAGCAGAAATCCTACACTGCTGAAATTATATCGCTTCAAAAATGCGTTATATAGAGAGAGGAACAGAAAGCGAGAGACTTAGATGAAAAGTAGCGAGACAGAAATAGTAGCAAAAAAGAATGGATGAAAGCGAGAAAATGATTCAGGGAGAGCTAAGCAGTAAGACTCTGAGGGTGCTTTCACACCTGGCTCGTTGTTTTCGGAACCTGGCACATTTCCCCCCTTAGCTCGGTTTGTTTGGGCATATGTGAACACGGCAATCACGCTCGGATCAGCGCCAAAACAATTGGTCCGAGATCGCCTGAATGAGGCGGTCTCGGCTCGATTGAAAACAAACTCTGGAGCGGTTCGGATGTAGTGAGAAAGCAATCCAATCTAACGGACCAACGAACCAGACTATATCACAATGTATAAAGGGTAATTACGTAAGTTCCGTGAAAAGCATTAGCTTTGTTGTTTTGCTAATACTTCAAAATGAACCTGTGAATGTCTGTGGGTGAGCACGTATTCGCCATTCAAAATAAAAAAAGTGCACTTTTTCATTTTATAATGCTGTCTTATTGCTCTTCTTCCTAGTAGGTACATTTTAAAAATGTTTTCCCGATGAATCCTGGACTCCTGCTCAAAATGATAAATTAATATCAGGACAGCTAAAGAAATACAATTTTAAAAAAGCTGTTGTCGTTCCATCCTGACCAGGGTTTGAAATTAACTTTTTCACTCACCAGCCAATTTGGCTACAACATTTTTAAGTTACCGGCCATTCATAATTTCTACTAGCCAAAAAAATTAAACAAATAAATAAATGAAAAAAAAGGCCGGAGGTAAGCCAACAGCTTGAGGCTGTCCACACTGGATGCGACAAAGTGACCATTGCAAATCATTTGTACTTTGTCAAACAGTAGGCCTACGTCATAAATAGAATGAGGCATCAGTTTACTGTCGGGGTTTGTCGTGCTGTGCTGCACCACATCACCGATTATAATGGGTTCTATAGTATTTTGTCGCTTCTGGTGTAGACACGGTGCGAGTCTTCAGGCATTTTTTTTTATTTTTCGTATGCTTCAATGCAAAGGAAACCAGTGCGCCCGCCACGCCATTATTTGTTGCGTAGTGATGGGTACAGAGCTGGACTGGGGTTAAAATTCGGCCCTGGACAAATCCAGCCTATCCGGCCCTCAAGTTCCCCTGTGAATGTTTTGCTGTGTTATAGGGCCTTCAATTGGAGTAAGTAAATAAATAAATAAATGAGGACAAAAACAAAAAAATGATACATTTCTGAATTCACAGCAAATGCAACAAACTAATAGCCTACTGCATTTTTGTCACATAGAAATGCACTTGACAGTATAAGCATTGATTTTGTGCTAGTTATCTTTAATCAGGCTCTTACTGAATTAACATTTTACTTAAATAAAAATTAATTAGAATGAAACATTTAAAGAGAAATAAGCTATTAAAGTTTGTTTACATGCATTTTACCTTGTCGTGGCTGTTTTCAGGCAGAACCTTTAATGTTGTCATATCACACAACTGTATAACACAATTCTGTGTCATTTCTGAATGGATCGAGCGATTTGATCCCTGATCCCTGATCCCGCTCTGCTTTAACGCACGGCTGGCAGATGCACCGGGTAGCGCCGCTTCACACTTTTGGAGTACTTGCTTTTTGCAGTTTCGCGTGAGCTGTAATTTAAAAACAGCGCCTAATATGAGGTCTCCCTTGCTTCGGCGATCGGCCCACCGGGAATGTCCCGGTGCTCCCGATGGCCAGTAGCTACATCTGGCCTCTCACAAGAGTCACCTAAGAGGGGAATTTCCCCCATTTTCAAAAATGAAATTCAGGCTCTGAACAAATGTTTGGGTACAGACCAGAATTGCGATATAGCTTAATGTTACGACTAAACTTCAAAAGGCTATGATTTTTCTAAATAAATATGAGCGCTGCACATTCTGCCGTTACCGGGGAAACAGATCCGAAAGCGCCTCCTGCTGACAGAGAATGAATGTGCATTTTTAATAAAGCTGTTGTTGTGAGTAAGGTATTCCTGCAATACCGGAGGCTGTTGTTTCAGGACCGCATTTCTAGGACCCTATAGATTTTTTTTTTTTTTTTTACATTTTATGTTGCGTTGTTAAACTGCTTTAAATTACTTTTTTTCCCCCCACATAAATCTACACCCCACTCACAATAATGACAAAGCAAAACCCAGATTTAGCACAACTTTGCAAATTTATTAAAAAGGAAACACTGAAATAAAATGACATTGCACAAGTCTTCATACCCTTAACTCAAAACTTAGTTGAAGCACTTTGTCAACAATTACAGCCTCAAGTCTTTTTGTGTATGATGCAACAAGCTTTGCACATCTGCATTTGGGTTTTTTGACATTCATCTCTTTAGATTATCTCAAGCTCTGTCAGGTTGGCTGGGGGACCATCGGTGGACAGCCATTTATAGGTTTATCCAGAGATGTCTGATTGGCTCCAAGTCCCAGCTCTGGCCAGGCCACTCAAGGACGTTCATAGAGTCGTCCCTAAACCATTGCTGCATTGTCTTGGCTGTGTGCGGAGGGTATTTGTCATGTTGGAAGGTGAACTTTCAGCCCAGTCAAGGTTCCGAGCGCTCTGAACCAGGTTTTCATTAAGTATATCTCTGTATTTAGCTGCATTCAGCTTTGCATCTTTTCTGATCACTTCCCTAGTCCCTGCCACTGAAAAACACCCCACTGCATGATGCTACCGCTACCATGCTTCACCGTTGGGATGGTATTATGCAGGTGATAAGCAGTGCTTGTTTTCCCTCAGACATGAACATGGAATTGAGGTTCATCAGACCAGAGAATCTTTTATTTAGGTGTATTTTTTTAAATTCCAATCCAGGGTTTCGTGTATCTTTACTGAGGAGAAGCTTGAGTTTGGTCACTTTGCCATCAAGCCCAGATTGGTGGTGTCGCAGTGATGTTTGTCCTTCTGTAAGTTTCTCCCATCTCCATATAAGATCATGGAGCTCAACCAGAGTGACCATCAGTGTCTTGGTCACCTCTCTAACAAAGACCCTTCTCCTTCGATTGTTCAGTTTGGCCAGGAGGCTAGATCTAGGAAGAGGTCCTAATTGTTTCAAACTTCATCCATTAAAGATTATTGAGGCCAAATGCCCCTGTGAACCTTCAACACAGCAGAATTTTTTGTAGTCTTCCCCAGATCTGTCTCAACACAATCCTGTCTCTCAGCTGTGCAGGCCATTCCTTTGACCTCATGGCTTAGTTTTTGCTCTGACATCCATTTCAGCTGTTAAACTTTATATAGACAGGTGTGTGTGCCTTTCCAAATCATGTCCAATCAACTGATTTTTCCAGTCGGAGTATAGAAACATCTCAAAAGATCTCCTGATCTAAATTTCAAGTGTCAAAGCAAAGGGTATGAAGACTTGTGCAATGTCATGTTTTTCAGTCTTTTAATAAATTTGCAAAGTTGATAAATCCCGTTTTTGCTTTGTCATTATTGTAAGTGGGATGTAGATTTAATAATATTATTATTATATATATTTTTTTATTATTTTTTTTTTTAAAGGAAATTTAAAGCAGTTTAACATAACACAACATAACAAAATGTGGGGAAAAAATGAAGGGGTATGAAGACTTTCTGTAGGCAATAGGGATGTCAATTTTCAAAAAAAAGTTTGTCAATTAATCGTTAACCTTAATGCTGCAAAATGTGTCTATTGCAGCAGCACGCAGTCACCGGCATGACAGGATGTGCAAAAGCCACTAAAAAAAAACAAAATTAAAAACTTTCTCACCTGATTTAAAGGTGTTTTAGTCTGAATAAAATGCTAGTAGCAGGATTGTAAAATGTAAAGATGTGATTATGATTATTTGATAAAATGAAGAGAGCTCGTTTGAGATCATTTTACTTTGTTGACTGTTTCCTATCCCGACACGGAGACCCCTGAACGCGCCTCTTTAAATGGTGTCGTGGTGATCGTTGTTGTATTTTAAAACACAATTGCAATGTTTTCAACTGACATTATGGCATTTCAAATAAAATAATCCCAAACGTAACTGTGGCGCGTGTGGCTGTGCTGCGCAGTCAGTGTACCGCGTCTATCGGCGCTGCTGCAGCAAAAACACACTGTTGCTAACATGAAACATTATCATGCGAGTATTATGATCAGTACTTTATTTGATCCTGCTGGATCCTGTTCCGGAAAATGTCAGATTTTAAATTTTTGCGTTCCGGTAGGCCTATTTGTTTTTAATAACCCGGCATTTACAGTGCATTAGATCGTGACAGTGCATGCTTGCGTGCATACGAGACGGAGCGAGCGCGGGTTTGGCTAGATGTATTTGGAGGTTATTACTCGCGTCTCATTCGGCACAAATCCAAACGTTTCCATAGTCTCAATGTATTTGAATGTTAAACTATTATTTATAATGTAAATAGGCTTGTACTTTACACGCATTCGCATATAGACGGAAAAGATCATCCTCTTCACATGAGCAAAAAAAGTCCTTGGCATAACAGCAGAATGGACTGGTATACTACGGTCTATTTAAACTGACCAGTGTAACCTTTTATTGTCACGTGCATGTTCCTGTTGAGTTTCTGTTTTCCTTATTTGGTCTTTCCAGTTCCTTTTCACATTATTTGTATCACCTGTTCCTTGTTATTAGTTATTAGTTATACCTATCACCTGTCTGCCCCTCGTTATCTACCCTATTTAGTTTGTTAGTAATTTTGCTGGCTTTCAGTTTATGAACATACCAGAATCAAAAATGCACCTTTAAGTTTATAGAACAGATAATATTAGATGGCCACCCTGCCTGCATGGAAGTCCTATTACCAGTTTTGTGAACCATACACAACGCATGACTCATAACTATACCAAATTAGGAACAAAGCAAAACATGAACTGGGATTCAACCAGAATTTTATTAAACTGAATTAGATTAAGTACACTTTCTGCTTGAATTTACACTGTTTTTCCGTCCATGTTACATACGTTAAATTTTACATCAACTCAACTTTGATCAAATTTTACTAGTTTACCATTGCCAGATTTATCCTGCTTTTCACACAGCTGTACCCCAGGTTTTCTCAGGATGTTAACCTGAGGACAATGGCTTTCTCCATGAAGATTGATTTTGCAGGCTATTGTCCTTGCAGTTAGGCCTAAACTGTGGAATCGCCCTTCTAGCCTGTTAATTTCTCCCTTGTCTGGAATTGTATGTTGATGTCTTCTCCTCGTGCCATGTGTGATTCCCTGTGACAAGAATAAATCCCTTTGTTTCGTACTCCTGGTCTCCTCGTTCCGCGCTCCTCACACTACCACCGACCGTGACATTTATATGTTTGGTTGACTATTTTATTTTGATAGTGAACAGACTGCAACGTAAGATGCACGGAATGCGCATTGTCATCCTTTCATGAATTTTTTTTTATATATAAATAGAGCACCACACCATACTTCTGTTAGCTTCCCCAGGTTTTCTCAGGATGTTAACCTGAGGACAATGGCTTTCTCCATGAAGATTGATTTTGCAGGCTATTGTCCTTGCAGTTAGGCCTAAACTGTGGAATCGCCCTTCTAGCCTGTTAATTTCTCCCTTGTCTGGAATTGTATGTTGATGTCTTCTCCTCGTGCCATGTGTGATTCCCTGTGACAAGAATAAATCCCTTTGTTTCGTACTCCTGGTCTCCTCGTTCCGCGCTCCTCACACTACCACCGACCGTGACATTTATATGTTTGGTTGACTATTTTATTTTGATAGTGAACAGACTGCAACGTAAGATGCACGGAATGCGCATTGTTATCCTTTCATGAATTTTTTTTTTATATATAAATGGAGCACCACACCATACTTCTGTTAGCTTAATTGAGTCATATTTCACTTTCTTTTTATAAAAACAAATTGTTGTTTTTATTTAGGCCTATTGCTTACCTAGGCTATACATTTTCCTTAAAGCATCCCATTTTGTCCCAGGGCTTGAAAGCCTGTGCCCTAGGCTAGTTAGGTCCATGCAGAAACTTGTGAACGATGCTCGTGGTTGTGGCATCACCGTTTAGTGACATCATTGAATGCTCGGGGAATACGTATAGTCCGTGTCAGTCCCAGCGCCTTTTAATTGCTGTTTTGAATCCAGCAATTATTTATTTACAAATTATAAGCTCTGATTATGACAAGTGTGGTATAAAAGCTTTGTTTATTAGAGGAATAATTGGTTCGCTAAAAAAAAAAAATTTTACATCGCGATCATGCTTTTGGATGACGTTCGAGCCCATATAGCCTACATTTATGCGGCTTTGTTCTGGTTTGCTGGTTGGTCACGAATTTCCACAAATACAATAATCTTTAGGCATCGTTTCTTTGCCTAAAGCCTCACCATCTAACCCTCTAATTTCACAGGTTTATTTTATTGTCATTCACTTTATCACCGTTTTCGCATCTAAGGGAAATGAAAGATTTCATGGCCATGAATTAAGAATGTTCGATTTATTAATTGGTTCCCTCATTTTAGTTAAATCATGGGTTATTTAAGGAACATGGACAGTGGCCACAAATAAGTCGTAGGAATGAATAGCCTATCTGTCCTGTGTCCCGCAGCCCTGCAAAGCGCAGAGCCCGATATGAAAGAATTATCTGGGGAAATGACTTGGTTACTACATTTCTATTGTATTAGAAATACAATAGGGTCCTAGAAATGCGGTCCTAAACTGCAGCCTTCGGTATTGCAGGATCATTGGGTTGTTGTTTTTTTTTTGTTCAGACTAATGTGAAAAATCGACCCATGTTTTTACCCTGCAAACACACAGAGCTGTAAATGTGAACTGGTGGATCGATAAGAATAGAATCCGTTATAAAAATCTAAACTAAAATGTGTTTGTATGTTATTTAAATATAATTTATTGATAATTGTTTAAATTAATATAATTAATACTTTTTGTATTAATATACCGGTCCACTCTGCTGTTATGCCAAGGAATTTTTTGCTCATGTGAAGAGGATGATTTTTCCGACTCTTTGCGAATGCATGTAAAGTACAAGCCTAGTTTACATTATAAATAGTTTAACATTCAAATACATTGTGAATATGGAAATATTTGGATTTGTGCCGAATGAGACGCGAGTAATAACTTCCAAATACATCTAGCCAACCCCGCGCTCGCGCCGTCTCGTATGCACGCAAGCAATGCACTGTCACGATCTAATGCACTGTAAATGCCGGATTGAACGAAAATGTTTCATGTTAGCAACAGTGTGTTTTGCTGCAGCAGCACCGATGGAAGCGGTTCACTGACTGCGCAGCACAGCCACACACACCAGTTACGTTTGGGATCATTTTATTTTAATGTCAGTTGAAAACATTGCAATTGTGTTTTAAAATACAACGACCACCACGAAACCATTTAAAGAGGCGCGTTCAGGGGTCTCCGTGTCGGGATAGGAAACAATCAACAAAGTAAAATGATCTCAAACGAGCTCTCTTCATTTTATCAAATGAACAATCACATCTATTCATTTTACAATCCTGCTACTAGCATTTTATTCAGACTAAATCCCCTTTAAATGGGGTGAAAGTGTTTTTTTTTTTTTTTGAGTAACTTTTGCACATCCTGTCATGCCAGGCTGCATAGACGCATTTTGCAGCATTAAGGTTAACGATTAATTGATCGTCAATTTAAACGTCATCGATCATTGAAATGATCGAAAATTGACATCCCTAATTTGTAATATATATATATATATATATATATATATATATATATATATATATATATATATATATATATATATATATATATATATATA
>NW_015506129.1:358947-367751 GCF_001515645.1 Sinocyclocheilus grahami | reverse complement strand
AGCATCTTCAAAAAGCTGGTCGGCAGAAGGAAGCATGAAGTGCTCCAAAATTTCTTGGTAAACGGGTGCAGTGACGTTGGTTTTCAAAAAACACAATGGACCAACACCAGCAGATGACATTGCACCCCAAATCATCACAGACTGTGGAAACTTAACACTGGACTTCAAGCAACTTGGGCTATGAGCTTCTCCACCCTTCCTCCAGACTCTAGGACCTTGGTTTCCAAATTAAATACAAAACTTGCTCTCATCTGAAAAGAGGACTTTGGACCACTGAGCAACAGTCCAGTTCTTCTTCTGCTTAGCCCAGGTAAGACGCCTCTGACGTTGTTTGTGGTTCAGGAGTGGCTTAACAAGAGGAATATGACAACTGTAGCCAAATTCCTTGACACGTTTGTGTGTGGTGGCTCTTGATGCCTTGACCGCAGCCTCAGTCCATTCCTTGTGAAGTTCACTCATATTCTTGAATCAATGTTTTTTTGACAATCCTCATAAGGCTGCGGTTCTCTCTGTTGGTTGTGCATCTTTTTCTTCCACACTTTTTCCTTCCACTCAACTTTGTTAACATGCTTGGATACAGCACTCTGTGAACAGCCAGCTTCTTTGGCAATGAATGTTTGTGGCTTACCCTCCTTGTGAAGGGTGTCAATGATTGTTTTTTTTGGACAACTGTCAGATCAGTCTTCCCCATGATTGTGTAACCTAGTGAACCAAACTGAGAGACCATTTTGAAGGCTCAGGAAACCTTTGCAGGTGTTTTGAGTTGATTAGCTGATTGGCATGTCACCATATTCTAATTTGTTGAGATAGTGAATTGGTGGGTTTTTGTTAAATGTGAGCCAAAATCATCACAATTAAAAGAGCCAAAGACTTAAACTACTTCAGTCTGTGTGCATTAAATTAATTTAATACACGAGTTTCACAATTTGAGTTGAATTACTGAAATAAATGAACTTTTCCACAACATTCTAATTTATTGAGATGCACCTGTATACGTGTGTGTTTGTTTGTAAAATATTGCTGGACCCGTCTGGATTAAGCAATCTGTGCATTGATCATCCCTCATTATCATGTGCATTTTCCCTCATCACCACAAAAAAACCCAGCACTGTACCGCTGTGTATCTGACAGCATGTATTTTTAAATCTATAAATTAGCTCTGAAAATACCATAATACCCACACTGATGCATTTGTATACGTCAGACCGGAGCTGTATATTCAGAGATGGCAGCGCTCAGCCGTAACAGAACACGAGTTCACAAGCTGTCAGAGTGTTTTAAATAAGTGAGGTAAGAACATGGATTCATAATCCCATATTAACACTCGTCCTTCAATGGAACACAACGCTCGCTGGAGGAACAGCCCTGCATTAACTCACACAGATGCTATGTTTGCAATGGACTTATTGCATACTATTAAAATAAAAAATTACTTTCGAATGGTAGTGTACATTACTAAGAAATCATATGGTTTATTTTTACAAACCACACTATTTTTCTGGCACAAAAACAATTAGGGTTTTTGAATGAATACAAACACACACACTCAAAAAAATCATTGCATACTGTAGGTTGACATTTAAGGAATGTTGTAAAAACTAAATTTTTTTTTTGTAATTTACATTAACCATCTGAACAAACTCTGAATTTCCTAAAGTGGCTTGAAAGGGAGACTTGAGGGAGAGCGTTTCATTATTTCCTCAACTCGACTGTAAAAGCTGTGTGCACAATACAATGTGACATTAAAAACCAGCTATGTGACATTTTGTCACACTATACTATTACCAGATGAGAAAAGTAGCATGTTTTTGTAAAACAACAGCATTTTGAAAACAGCTGAACTGTTGTTACGCTATTGAACACGTGTAGTGTATAGTGTTAGGACATTCAGTTAGCTGCTCTTCAGCATTACACAGTGTGGTATTGTAAACACAGCCCGAGACACTCGTACCCATCCACTGGTTGGTTGAAAATTAGAGAGGCATGAAGGCTTTTGATCATAATAAGAGCTCTGAGGTACGCCGAGTGCTTTTCTTTAGTTCACTCTGAAGCCATTTGTACTCGGAGAGAGAGCATGCATGTGTGACATTGAGAGCCAGAGGAGGAGTCGCTCTTCTGAAGAAAGAAAGAGAGAGAGAATAACACAGAACAAAGCATTCGAGTAGATCTCAAAATCAGCTCTAATAGATATTAGCACCAGTCAGACCTGGCAGAACTGAGGAGTGTGAGTCTGAGTTTTCACCAGTGCTAATGAAACTAAAAACAGGCCTATAAAACCTGAAAAAAGCTGTCAGGTAGTATTTACAATCATTTCAGTGACTGTTGTACAGTGGGTGAAGGACCTCTAGAAGTGCATGAAATCTCAGTTATTGACACTTAAAATAAAATACTGTGTATATATAAAGTGTGGTGTGTGCGTCATTCAGAATTGAATTGAGAATGCCTTTTTAAATTCCATTTCAGTTCCTGTATTTGAACCGACACTGAATCAAGGAAGCAAATATGAGACAGAATTGCAATTTGAATGTAAGAATATAATTATATAATTAAATGAAGATGGATGGAACAATGGATGCATGGAACGATAGATTGACATATGAATGGATGGATGGATGGACATATGGAACGATAGATTGACATACGAATGGATGGATGGATGGACATATGGATAGATGGATTGATGGATGGACATATGGATGGATGGATGGACATATGGATAGATGGATTGATGGATGGACATATGGATGGATGGATGGACATATGGATAGATGGATTGATGGATGGACATATGGATGGATGGATGGACATATGGATGGATAGATGGACGGACGGACGGATGGATGGATGGATGGAACGGAGATTGTGAGCCAGACCTTCTTGTACAACATCAGACCTCGATAATACTCTACTGGATAAAATGTGTGAAAATTCCCACAGAAACGCTCCAAAATCTTGCAAAAAGCCTTCCCAGAAGAGTGGAGGCTGTTATTAACTGCAAAAGGGGGACCAGATCCATAATAATATCTATGTATTTACAATGGGATGCCATTAATGTCCCTGTTGATGTAATGGCCAGGTGTCCCAATTCTTTTGTCCATATAGAGTAGATGCTCTGATAAATGAGCAGTACTCAAATGACCTCTATCATTTCAGACATTCTTTTCCTTTTGTTTACAGGCAAAATATTGCTAACATTAGTCAAACTCTTGCTTGAGTTTGTGCAGCAACATTTCAATTTCACGTATCAATGAGGATGTCAGAACGTGACGTGATTGATAAATATAAAATGCCGCCCATTGTGAGCTGTCTTAACATGAAAGACACACTGTGATGTCGCACAGGCTGCCTTGGCTTTTACCCAAAATCTCATTGGTCGTATACAATCTGACAAGCAACCACCCTAACAGACAGAAAACAATCACACACTCCTCCTGGTCTCATTTCGGAAGATTGGAGCTTTTGTAATATATTTACAAACCCGCTGACAGCGGTCTCAAACACGACACACTGACAAATGCTCTCTGAAATTCAGGGAATTCCTAAGAGCGCGGAGCCAAAGACAAATTCAGCAGCGAGTGATGTGAAGTGGGAAAGATTTACACTTCCTGCAGTCAGAGAGACTTCCTGTCCTGAGGGGGGTCACACAGGAGGAACGCTTGGTTGATTTTGGGAGGCAATAAAGCAAACATTGCTGTGTGTCAGACGAGGAAAAGAGCACGGCATCAAAGAGCAGCTTAGAGGAACTTCTCTTTCACTCTCTCCATCTCTCTCTCTCTCTCTGTGGTGAGCTACATGAAGCCGCGGGCTGAGCAGTCTGCGTTCACGCGTGTGTGAGTTCTAGAACACAGCATGACCATGATGTCAAAGCACATTCACTGCCTATTACTCTAACCAGTCAAAACATGCACACTAACACAGACGTATAAACTTATTTAAAGCCAAAATTAAATCAAAATGGACCCTATTCACTGGTCTGGTCTTATTGTGCGCAACTCATCAATAAGCTCCATCCTACATTGTTCCCTGTTAAAATAATAATTAAATATGAAATAAGTAATAGGATGGATGGATAGATAAACATCCAATTAAAAAATATTTGTATAGTAAAATTCGCTAATTCACAAGATCAATACATCCTTTATTGGACGCTTTGTTGAGTTAAATGCATCCTTACGGAGGTGTGGAAATGCTGAATCAATTCATTCACTTCCAACAGCGCTTAATGGGAGCAGCGTCATAGAGAGCAGAGCGTCACGTTAATTAAAGGGGATGTTAACGAGTAGCAAATGATTAAGTAGCTGCATTGATTACTTTTATGCCACTGATAAAGCTTTTATATGTAGTTTGGGGTAACAAAGGGGTTTTATACAGGTGCATCTCAATAAATTATATGTCGTGGAAAAGTTCATTTATTTCAGTAATTCAACTCAAATTGTGAAAGTCGTGTATTAAATAAATTCAATGTACACAGACTGAAGTAGTTTAAGTCTTTGGTTCTTTTAATTGTGATGATTTTGGCTCACATTTAACAAAAACCCACCAATTCACTATCTCAACAAATTAGAATACTTCATAAGACCAATAAAAAAACATTTTTAGTGAATTGTTGGCCTTCTGGAAAGTATGTTCATTTACTGTACATGTACTCAATACTTGGTAGGGGCTCCTTTTGCTTTAATTACTGCCTCAATTCGGCGTGGCATGGAGGTGATCAGTTTGTGGCACTGCTGAGGTGGTATGGAAGCCCAGGTTTCTTTGACAGTGGCCTTCAGCTCATCTGCATTTTTTGGTCTCTTGTTTCTCATTTTCCTCTTGACAATACCCCATAGATTCTCTATGGGGTTCAGGTCTGGTGAGTTTGCTGGCCAGTCAAGCACACCAACACCATGGTCATTTAACCAACTTTTGGTGCTTTTGGCAGTGTGGGCAGGTGCCAAATCCTGCTGGAAAATGAAATCAGCATCTTCAAAAAGCTGGTCAGCAGAAGGAAGTATGAAGTGCTCCAAAATTTCTTGGTAAACGGGTGCAGTGACGTTGGTTTTCAAAAAACACAATGGACCAACACCAGCAGATGACATTGCACCCCAAATCATCACAGACTGTGGAAACTTAACACTGGACTTCAAGCAACTTGGGCTATGAGCTTCTCCACCCTTCCTCCAGACTCTAGGACCTTGGTTTCCAAATGAAATACAAAACTTGCTCTCATCTGAAAAGAGGACTTTGGACCACTGGGCAACAGTCCAGTTCTTCTCCTTAGCCCAGGTAAGACGCCTCTGACGTTGTTTGTGGTTCAGGAGTGGCTTAACAAGAGGAATACGACAACTGTAGCCAAATTCTTTGACACGTCTGTGTGTGGTGGCTCTTGATGCCTTGACCCCAGCCTCAGTCCATTCCTTGTGAAGTTCACTCAAATTCTTGCATCGATTTTGCTTGACAATCCTCATAAGGCTGCGGTTATTTCGGTTGGTTGTGCATCTTTTTCTTCTACACTTTTTCCTTCCACTCAACTTTCTGTTAACATGCTTGGATACAGCACTCTGTGAACAGCCAGCTTCTTTGGCAATTAATGTTTGTGGCTTACCCTCCTTGTGAAGGGAGACAATGATTGTCTTCTGGACAACTTTCAGATCAGCAGTCTTCCCCATGATTGTGTAGCCTAGTGAACCAAACTGAGAGACCATTTTGAAGGCTCAGGAAACCTTTGCAGGTGTTTTGAGTTGATTAGCTGATTGGCATGTCACCATATTCTAATTTGTTGAGATAGTGAATTGGTGGGTTTTTGTTAAATGTGAGCCAAAATCATCACAATTAAAAGAGCCAAAGACTTAAACTACTTCAGTCTGTGTGCATTAAATTAATTTAATACACGAGTTTCACAATTTGAGTTGAATTACTGAAATAAATGAACTTTTCCACAACATTCTAATTTATTGAGATGCACCTGTATACGTGTGTGTTTGTTTGTAAAATGGCACAGTTTTATAAATATCTGAAAGTACACTCTTTAACATCAGTCAGCCAAGCATTATAATATGATAATCAATATTATTTAATGATAGAACTTTAGTAATTAGAATGAAAACTTATTAGTCATTTTAACTGAACTTCGGACTGGTGGTAGTGCTTTTGGTGGTTTTACAGTGTTTCTGTAATAAAATAAAAAATTGGGGAAAAACTAACAAAAATACTGATAAGATAATGATACGAATTGTACTATTAAGAACCATATAAAACGCACCCAGGATTAATGAGCTACTGGATTCATGAATATTAATCAGGTTGTTTATTAATGGCTGCAGGTCAGTGTTTTGCGTAATATTTGTTTATAGATCTGCTGTTTGAATTATTACTTGCTTCTAGGAAGAAATATTTAGTTTTCTGCCTATTTCTACGTTATATTTTTGTTTGCATTTGTATTTTTGATTGCACCTTCTGGTAATTATAATAATTGTGCTCGGCTAAGAAGGAGCCTGTGTAATTTAATTGCTCCCTTCCTGCATTTAAGTGCGACGTGTAGTTTCGATTTGAGGAATTGCCCTGCTATAGACTATTGGCTGTGCTAATTAGAAGGCAGCCACAGCTGTTTTCACTTTAGTGTTTTAGACTGTGTATTTATCTGTTGTCTGTGTGCTGATGCGCAAGCATCAGCGGAAGCGTTCAGGCCTCCTTGTGTGAAGACCAATGAGTGTAAAGACCTGCGACTTTACCTGCTCGACTTCTCCGAGCAACGAAACCGCCAAGGCACTTAAGTATAATTTTTATCTTCCCTGTACACACTCTCCTTTTCTGTCCTCTCTTTTCCACCTCTATCATGTGTTTCCAAAACATTCCGGTTGTCTCTCGACAACGCTCTAAGGTCTATCTCTACATCCTCTACTGCACCTCTTTCTTTCTCTGTGGGTCTCTGGAATTGTCAGTCAGCTGTCAACAAAGCAGACTTCATTTCTGCTTTTTCTTTAAACTCCACACTCAGCATCTTGGGCTTGACTAAGACCTGGATTCGTCCAGAAGACTCCGCAACCTTAGCTGCTCTCTCTAACAATTTATCTTTCTCTCATAACCCCCGTCAGGTTGGCAGGGGTGGGGGCACTGGTATGCTCATTTCTAACAATTGGAAATACTCAACCCACTCTCCCCTATGCAATTATAACTCATCTGACTCTCATGTGATCACTATAACAGCTCCTGTAAAATTCCAGGTTGTGGTAATTTACCGCCCTCCTGGGCAAATTATAAGAAACTAGAAGAGCTGGATGGGCTGCTGTCCTCATTCCCGGAGGATGGCAGTCCACTTTTAGTCTTTGGCAACTTCAACATTCATCTGGACAAGCCTTATGCTACAGATTTCCATTCACTCCTTGCTTCATTTGATCTCAAATGACCACAAATCAGGCAACCAACTTGACTTAATTTACACACGCAATTGTATTGCAGACAACATTCTGGTAAAACCCCTACATATCTCTGATCATTTCTTCATTACATTTAAACTACATTTTGCTACCTGTGTGCCGCCAACCCCTATAACGGTTACTTTTAGACGAAACCTACACGCTCCCTTTCCCCCTCCCATCTTTCCTCCGTTGTATCCTCCTCTCTTCCCTCACCTACCCATTTCTCATCTCTGGATGTGAATGCAGCAACTGACACTTTATGCTCTACTTTAACCTCTTGTCTAGATGCTATTTGTCCTCTCTCCTCCAGGCCAGCACGGGCTGCCCCTTCTAACCCCTGGTTATCCGATGTTCTTTGTGAGCATCGGACCAAACTCAGGGCAGCAGAGAGAAAATGGTGCATATCTAAAGATCCCTCAGACCTGAGTATGTATCAGTCTTTGCTTTCATCTTTCTCTGCTGAAGTCCATACTGCCAAATCTTCATACTTCCACAACAAGATCAACAGTACTCCAGACACTAGTGATGTGTTCAAAATATCGATACGACGATGTATCGTCACAGAGATTTGACGATACGAGTATCGATACAGCTGGCCCTGTATCGATACTGTGGCACGTGTGCAGCAGTGGACCACGCTTAATTTTACAACGTTTAAAATTTAGTAGAAAAGTGCGAGGTTTCTAAAAAAGAATGAATAGAGCATCTGTTAATAATCTGGCCGCAGAGGAACACAACGGGGTTGCCTGATATAAAGAGACGTAATCCCCAAAACAGAGTTTTACACTTATCTGCTAAATATCTGCTAAACGTGCTACTTATCTTTGTCAACCTGGCAACCCTGTGCTCATGCGCTCTCTCTCC
The DNA here is from genome assembly GCF_001515645.1 of Sinocyclocheilus grahami. NCBI lineage: Eukaryota > Metazoa > Chordata > Actinopteri > Cypriniformes > Cyprinidae > Sinocyclocheilus > Sinocyclocheilus grahami. Next base: position 359,490 of record NW_015506129.1, on the reverse strand, counting down.
ACTGTGGATAAACGTGCTTGCTTTCTGAAAACTCCGCTTAGCTTGCAGTTTAGCTATCTCCACTTCAAGTCTATTCTCAGAAAAGTGATTCATCAACTGTTCATTTACGAACGAGAGAGAGAGAGGCTGTGTATGTATGAATTACCACCGTTTTGCCGCGTTTCTCTATTAACAGTAAAGCTATGGCTTTAATTCCTTTAGAAACAATGATGCTACCAGCTCCTTGTTGAGAAAGATAATGTAGCTCTTGAGCGATTTAAGCTATTTAGTTGATAAAACTGCGAGGCAGCGCAAAAACGTTTGTTCCTGAATGTCTGAGTTCGGCCGCAGCGTGATCTGTGTGTGTGACTGCACTTAACATCAAACTGCTTGTTTCACACACATGCTGGCACAGACGTGCATGTTCGGCTAGAGTCGCTTTGAACTCGTGCATCTTCGGAAGCAGAGCTGTGCGGAAAGTTACAAAAAATGTTGTGCACACCTCCACGCGAAACGATGTGAAAATTCAGTGCAGTCATGTATCGTGATACGTATCGTATCGTG
>NW_015506129.1:353623-358863 GCF_001515645.1 Sinocyclocheilus grahami | reverse complement strand
CTCTCCAGCCATCCTACAACATGCCCTCTAGACCCAATCCCCTCACACCTCCTCCAAGCAATCTCTCCTACACTTTTACCAGCACTCACACACATCATCAACGCATCTCTCCTCACAGGCACCTTCCCCACTGCATTCAAGCAGGCTCGGCAGTGTTTCCCCTAGGTTTACGGCTTTGGGGGGAGGGAGGGGGATGGGGTAGATTCCGTTTTTTTTTTTTTCCTTTTTGAAAGCATAAAACAAGTTTAATTTATTCTTACAATAGCCTTATGATTTTTTTGCTCAGAAATTCTGTGTTGTGTATTTACATTTTGTTTTAAGGCATAAAACATTCATTTAATCTTTCTTTTAATTAATGAAAATTAAACCAATTAAATTTTTTGTGTAAGTCGCTTTGGATAAAAGTGTCTGCAAAATGACTAAATGTAAATGTGTGCATTCGCTCGAACTGATTTGCTAAAATCAAAACAGAGACGATAATAGGTGAGCACCAACCAGTGAGATTGCAGTTTGCGCATTAGTTCCGCCCACTACCGGAGAAAGCGATAGTTCTTAAAAGCTGAAGAATTCCAAAGGAACTCTGTTATTTTGACAGCAAAATACAACCAAGAATATCGTTTACATGTAAGCTCGCATAGGTAGCGCGTCAATTCTCTCTCTCCCTTTCTCGCTGCGTGTGTGTGTGAAACAAAGCGACGGCAAGTGGTGCGCCTTCACACTAGAGTTTACGGTACGATAAATACAGGTGCGTTGCACATCCATTCAGATGAACTGGAAAAACAGCACAGATCGCTTGGCGGAGTGTAAAACTGATGCGCTCAGTCAGTGTTCAGCGAGTAAAAATATATCTGAGCTAAACTTATACTTAGCCTCCAACTCACGCACTGGCGAGTAAGATCTGATAATTTATTAGCAATTGGCTAATATTAGACATCATTTAGTTGCCCAGAGTGAAGATTTAGTCGCATATGCAAGTGATTTACTCGCAATGTAGAGGGTTGCCAAACGATCAGAAAAGAGCAAACCAACAATAAAACAGGAGAAAGTACTAAATTACTAACAGGCTCATCAAAGCATTTGATCCAGTCCTGATACACTTCTTCATTTCTCAAATAAACCCAGCCACCATTGGCATTGCTATTTCCAGCCCTATTTAGATCCAGATCTCCCCTGCTGCCTCTACCACGTCTCCCGGCTCTCCCACGCACAGCACGGCCACTGATTATTAGACGACTGATCGTCATTTCCAAAAGGCAAATATTCCCCTTCAGTCAGAATCAGCGAATTAACATTTGCAACACATCCTCACGGTACAACTTTTTATTAGCCATTTGGCGATTTTTCTCTCTCAATTTACTCGCACGCTATGAACTGAACTGCTTCCGCATCAATGACACGATAGCTCACTTGCTCTGCTATTTCCTCGAACACTTTGAATAGGAACGTGATGTAATTTTGGTCTAGAATCACAGTACTACATGTCTGCCATCTAGTGGTAGGGAATACAAATGAGATATTATACCATATTAGGAACTATAGTCTATTTTATTAAGTATGACATCTTGTCACAATTTTGCGACTTTGGCGCTTAGAGGGTTAACTGGTGGGAAAAATTTAATCATTGTCACAACCCTGCAGGTTAGGATACATTGTAACACAAAATAGAACTGTTTTTGTACACTGTAAGTCCATAGTGTCTTTGGTCTTTTAGTGTCATCCCTGAGGCTCAGTGTGAGCCCAAAACAGTGATTTAAGGCTGACAAAAGTGACATCAGGTCAACAAATGACCCGTCCAAAATGACGGAAGACACCTTATTCATCTCTGAAAGCGCCTGTCACTCTCTACGGGAGAACGATGTGACGTATGAGACATTTATCCAGGCCCATAATTACTTGATTGCCTGGCCAGAATCCTGCAGGGAAAGCTTTGGCCTGTACTTAGGTGAGAACGAATGTATAGATGAAGATAAAAGAACAAGAGTGGGGCTTAAATGTCACGTTTCTAGAGCTGTCATCCCTTAGAGCGATAGTATATTCCTGTGAGGAGGTGGAGGAAGTTAGAGAGGACCTGGGGGAGTGAGACTGAGTTCCACATGCTCTCACACTGGAGGCTGTGAATGTCACTGAACAGGTGAAGAGTGTGCATGCAATGACACTTAAGCCTGCTTTCAACACCTTACCAAGTCTTGGCTATAACTAAAGCCAAATTCCTACTGTGCAGGTAATTGTACAGTTCACTCCAATACATCTTGACCTGTTCTCTGTCATTTCCACAACCAATTTAAAAGCTATCACTAGTGCGGATATGCTGATTCATAGTATAACACAAGCTGAACAGGCTGTTATAAGTCAATTTGACTTTCCCAACTTCCTGACTACTAGACATTTCAAGGGCCTCACACCTGCCACTTTTCACTACCACTACTGTAATGAGCATACCTGAGAAATGTGGATGTTGAGATGGGGAATGAGGAAAAAAACGAGGAACAACTGGTTCTTATCACTGCAAGTTAAAGGAATGCGTTTAGGGAGCAGTTCAGGAAAATTAATCTTCAACCTGAGAGTTGTGAACAGCTGCTGAACCCATTCAGTGAAAAAGAGATGAAATAATTAGTAGTGGAGTAACACCATATGCTCTAGTTTTGCATTAGTGTTGTACGTGGCTGTAGCTTCAGAAACCATAGACACCTTCTTTGTCTTAAAGGTCAGTAGCCATTTAGCAGACCCTTTTATCTGAAGTAACTTGCTGCACATATAAATTTGCACCTTGAAGGGTTTTTACCCACTACATTTTGATTATCTACTTCTTGAAAACCCGCACGCTATACATCTGCCACTCCACTTCTTGTCTCCAAAAAGCATTTGATTATGTTTCTAGTACCCTTAAAGTATTCCACTTGCTCATTGGGCTAAACCAAAGACTTTGGTGCTGAATGCCGAGGCCATTGTTTCAGAGAAAAAGAGGAGGGTTGGGATTTGCATTTGGAAGAGGATTCTAGCATTTGTGAGGGTTTAATTTGGGATTTGAACAGCTTTCTTTGTCCCGACTGCAGTTGGTGTTGTTTTTGCGTTGTTCTTCGTTTATGTCGTGAATGTGTGTGTGTGTGTGTGAATAACGGCTTAGCAGGCAGCTGATCAGCACACTTCAGTGACGCATTTCACCCATCTTTCCCCACCTCTCTGTGTCTGCACACAAAAACACTCGTGATTGCGCCCATCGCTGAGCACAGTTCTCAAAGGCCTCTCTACTCTCATAGCTGCTGGTGGGGAAAATGGTGGCTGGTGTATTGTGGGCTGATTGCATTTGCCACAGTACCTTGATATCGTTGTCTTCTGTTTGATTTGAATGAGACAGGTCCTGGGATTGGGTACACAAAGCAAGTCTTTGGTTTTGGGTTGGAATTCTGAAGGTGGTATAAACTAGGGCTGGGCGATATGTCAAAAATATCTTATCGATAATCGCCTTTAAAAAAAAATCCCAATATCCGATAATATTGTCTACCCAAACCCCCCCTCCACCACGCCCCACCCCCGCCGAGACAACATTGCCGACATGCAATGTAAACACACACCAGATTCAGTTTGGACTTAATTATTTTCACATTATAAACTAACAGAAAACATTAGCTTTGCAGTTATGTTGGTGTTGCTAATAATTTCCAAGTTCTTATCAAATTTGTGTTTGAAATGAATTTCGTTTTGTGAGAACTGTTGAGGAAAAATAATAGAACCCAATTTTAAGTTCATCATGGTGAAGTTGGACATTCTGGCGGTGATTGTGAGAATGTTAAATGCATGTTGATGTCATATAGTAATGTCTTGAATAAAATATGCCTATTTCCAATTTTTCTCTTTCTTTTTGTCATTATCGCATGTGTAGACATTTCATGATGGTATGTTTAATTTCCTTGTTTAAAAACAACGCTGCAATTGTTATAATCTAGTCAAGCTATAACGTATTTGATGGATTTCATGTGTGACCAAAATCTAGGCCGGGGCGATAAAACAGTATCGATATTTATCGACGGTACACCTTCTTTGATAACGATAGAAAAAATGTTCGATATGGCACACGATATAGGCACGTGCTAATGAGTGACGCAGACAGCACACACAAACACGAGCGATACTGATACCTTGACTTCGATACCGGTTCCTGAACGATACTTTTTTCGATACCAATTTTATGAAATCAATTTTAACAAGATTACATTATCTAAAAAAAAAAAACTTTGATTATATTTTTCAGCTTGTTGATGTTTATACAAACTCAAAGACTACTCTCCTGAGCCACTGCACAAAGGAACAAAATGTAACCAACACAATAAAACACAAAAATCAGTGCAAAATAGTTAATAAAGCTCAAATAGTCTTCAGTTTACACATCTGTTAGGCTACATTTACACTAGTGCGTGTTCGTTTTAAAACGCATAGCTCAGTCAGAATCATGATTTCTATTTATTTTCCACTGCTTTACTGATGAGCATTAGCAGCTTTCAGCGCTGTCTGCTTGTGTTCTCTCTTCCATGATCGCTGCTCTGACTCAGAGGTAATAACATTTAATTTCAGCAACATTACATGGCCAAAACACACATTAGATGGCAGGTCCGGATTTACCTTTTATGGGCCCCCTTCGCTATTAATATAATAGACCTAATATTACCACCCAAGCAAACAAAAATATTTCTTAATCAGTGGAAACCGATACGGTGTTTTCTATCGGAATAAGCGCTTGCATTCAGTCAATAAAAATCAAATAGTTCTTAATTTGTTTGAGAACTGAGAAAGACCATTCCATATAGTCGTGGCCACATAACCACCTCCGGGAGTGCATTATTTCTCTAATAATTTTAACGGCCTGGAGTCCCAACCACACATCAAGACATTGTTCAGATCATTTGTTTCAAGACATTTGACATGTTTCCGTCCTGAAATCTCGTGTGGGTTGAACTCATTTTTTTACGCACCTCATCCCAAACTTTCCGTTGCAAATTCCAAAACGTCATTTTAGAGCAGATAACAGAGGCTTGAGCCATTGATATGCAGGTTTACGCAGTTATTAATGCAGTCTAATGGTTATTAGAAAGAGGGAGAGAGAGAGATTAAGTTCGTGTGAATACCTGCATCTAGCAGCAGCGTCTACTAATAGCGAATCTTTAAGTTAAACTCCTTCATGAACCTCGCTACTGAGAAATATAATGTAGCTTTTCAGCTGCGAAACTATTTTACTGATAAATTCG
>NW_015506129.1:350306-353586 GCF_001515645.1 Sinocyclocheilus grahami | reverse complement strand
AAAAAGGTGGAAGACATGGAAATAGTTTGTCATTTTTTACCCTATTGTTTGTTATTTATTTGCTTAATGTCTTGAGCAATGCGTAAATCCGGCCCTGTTAGACGGAAAATCGGAAGTTATTACAAACACTCGATGGTGGTTTAAAGTGAGTTTTGAGTAAAAGCGGAATATAAATCTGATTTATTGTCTTATGTAGCATGATGCTACAGTTTGCATGAATGGTCACATAACATGCGCTTTCGGTCGTGTAACGTTAGTATGAACGGACATCTGCATATGATCGGAACTCCACGCAGCTCCCACGCTACTCTATACTGGTGGTATTACAGTACCACGAGAGCTAAAGAGAGCAGACTGCTCCGTGCGCTTTCGAGTCGCTCTCGCGGCTGATCGATCTGCGCCGCGCCTCTTCTAGTCAAACACACCGGCTAGTGCTGCAGGCTTATTGGCTCATGCATCGAAATTTGGTACCGAACGAAAAGACGTTTTTCGATACTCGATGGTATCGAGGCAATTCGGTCGGTGCCTAAAAAGTATCGAACTCGATACCCAGCCCTATTCTCAACCATTTATTTTTGTAAAAAAACAGCAAAAAACTTAAAGAATATCACAATAAAAAAAACTAAGCTTCCCTTTCAAGGGAACTTCGAACTGCGTCCTCTAGGGGTCACTATGGGGAACGCCTACCCGTCTAACAAAATACTAAATTAATACAGCTGGACACACTTTCCTTATTTTCTCCGCAACAAATGACCACGCAAGCGCAGACACTGACAAGATACGCGATACAGAACGAGACCGTTCTCATTTAGAATAAATTTATTTTTTTTGTAATTTAACATTTAGGCCTAGTCTTTAATTAGATATGCCAAATGCTACCAACAGACTAACTGCAATACTTCACAGGATTAAACTTTGCAGTAATTTTGAATCCTACAATATTTTAGCATTGTTTAATGTTGACATAATTCAGTGCATCTGTTCTTATTATATTTGCTAGAGGGAACCTAGTCTTTAATTAGATATGCCAAATGCTACCAACAGACTAACTGCAATACTTCACAGGATTAAACTTTGCAGTAATTTTGAATCCTACAATATTTTAGTATTGTTTAATGTTGACATAATTCAGTGCATCTGTTCTTATTATATTTGCTAGAGGGAAAAAAAAATTTTCCCAAAAAAATTTATGCAAATTGTATAATATTCAAGGTACACATTTTTAGTGAGACTGGGTGAAAGAAAGCCTGATTTCCGTAGCCTACATAAAAAAGGTGGAAGACATGGAAATAGTTTGTCATTTTTTACCCTATTGTTTGTTATTTATTTGCTTAATGTCTTGAGCAATGCGTAAATCCGGCCCTGTTAGACGGAAAATCGGAAGTTATTACAAACACTCGATGGTGGTTTAAAGTGAGTTTTGAGTAAAAGCGGAATATAAATCTGATTTATTGTCTTATGTAGCATGATGCTACAGTTTGCATGAATGGTCACATAACATGCGCTTTCGGTCGTGTAACGTTAGTATGAACGGACATCTGCATATGATCGGAACTCCACGCAGCTCCCACGCTACTCTATACTGGTGGTATTACAGTACCACGAGAGCTAAAGAGAGCAGACTGCTCCGTGCGCTTTCGAGTCGCTCTCGCGGCTGATCGATCTGCGCCGCGCCTCTTCTAGTCAAACACACCGGCTAGTGCTGCAGGCTTATTGGCTCATGCATCGAAATTTGGTACCGAACGAAAAGACGTTTTTCGATACTCGATGGTATCGAGGCAATTCGGTCGGTGCCTAAAAAGTATCGAACTCGATACCCAGCCCTATTCTCAACCATTTATTTTTGTAAAAAAACAGCAAAAAACTTAAAGAATATCACAATAAAAAAAACTAAGCTTCCCTTTCAAGGGAACTTCGAACTGCGTCCTCTAGGGGTCACTATGGGGAACGCCTACCCGTCTAACAAAATACTAAATTAATACAGCTGGACACACTTTCCTTATTTTCTCCGCAACAAATGACCACGCAAGCGCAGACACTGACAAGATACGCGATACAGAACGAGACCGTTCTCATTTAGAATAAATTTATTTTTTTTGTAATTTAACATTTAGGCCTAGTCTTTAATTAGATATGCCAAATGCTACCAACAGACTAACTGCAATACTTCACAGGATTAAACTTTGCAGTAATTTTGAATCCTACAATATTTTAGCATTGTTTAATGTTGACATAATTCAGTGCATCTGTTCTTATTATATTTGCTAGAGGGAAAAAAAAATTTATGCAAATTGTATAATATTCAAGGTACACATTTTTAGTAATTGTGCAGTTAATTCTCATATTGTATTTTCAGAAAGTTTTGGAATATTTTTCCTCTCCCCAAATTTGTTCGAAACCGAAACACCGTAATAATAATTTAATTAGAAGGATTATATTGACCTATTAAGATTTTGCTTACATCTTCAATGTAAATATATATTTGCAGAGGTAAATCAATAATTAAATTTTTAACAATATTTCAAGTGTAATTTATGAGATTTGTTGTATTTTGAATCCAATTATTCTTTGTAAAAGTCAAAAAGTTGATCATACTGATTTCAAAGTTAAGGATTCATTAGTTTGAATATACATTGAACCAAAAACTATCAGAACATCTTAGTTGGTAATTCAATATACTTTATTTTTGACAAAACATCCCATGTTTCGGTAGTGACTGCACATTATCGGTAGTGACAGTAATTCTTTGGTAGCGACCACGTCACATTGCAGAATTTTAAAGGGGTCATATGATGTGATTTCTATTTTTCCTTTTCTTTAATGTGTTATGTAGCTGTTTGTGCATGTATATGATCTGCAGTTACAAAGCTCAAAGTCTCCCACAAAAGGATTTATTCTATCTAAAAGACCGAGCTAAAACGACTTTTTCAAACACGCCCCCACATCTCTATGTCACGATTTGGAAATATTTGCGTAATGCCGCCCAAATGTGCACGCAAAGAAAGGCGTGGTTTCAGGAACCGCAGTAGTGTTGGAGCATTCATGTCAGGGAGACGCTGTGTGTTTCTGTGCAAAAGCAAAAGCACTTTGACCTTCCGGAAGTAGATGCAATGAGGAATCATTGTTAAGATCTGCTTACAACAGAACAGCACAACCCAAATGTTTGAATTTGTGCAATGCATTTTATGGACGACAGTTTTGTGAACCTATAGAGTAGCCTACAAGACTGGCTGTGCAAAGGCTATTTCTAAAAAAAAAAAAAAAAAAAAAAAAAAAAACA